>NW_027556402.1:163917574-164010074 GCF_003287225.1 Phascolarctos cinereus
TTTAACCTTCAGTTCTCCAAACCCAGAAAGCCCATTAGTACCCTTGCTTCTTAAAATCCTATTTGCTTTAAAGTTCAGCTTAAGACTTATTCCAGCTGCCCTTCCCATGAAATTATGTTGTACTTATTTTGTCCATACTTACTTGTATATACTTCTTTTAGAATGAAGGAACCTTTAGGGCAAGAACAGTTTAATTTTTCTCTTTGTAACCCCAGAAGCTTGCACAGCGCCTGGCATTTAGAAGGTCTTTATCAACCTGGGTGCATAAAAAAATAGTCCACATCTTTCAGTAAATGTCATTCTATACATGAAATATATTGGGAATTGCATTGAAAATTAATATAATTTTGCTTGCAAGAAAACATATACATTTATAAAGACATATAAAGCATATAACTCAGCTCTCTGTTCTGTCTCTATGTGAAGAGGTACCTTCTCACTTTTTTAAAAAGGACTTTTTTCAATTACTTGTCACTTTGCCTGTGGGATCTAGAAAGCCAACACTATTTCTCCCACTTTACTGATACATAAAGTGACTAATGGTGAAGTGGGGTGAATTTCTAATTATCATACGATGAGTCAGTAATGGAGCTAGAACTCCTAGTCCCCCATCTGCTGCCCTCTCTCCATCACTCTGAGATATCACCCATGTGTGCAGAGCAGTTGGGTTACAAACTCCATCTGTTTCTCAAGTTTATTTTTTAGCAGAGAGAACTGTGACATAAATACATGGATGTGCACTATCTATAGATGCTTAAGGATAGGGAAAGCCAATGGCAGAAAGCAAAATCCTGAGTGAATAAGAATCATCATGGTATTAAAAAAAATAAGTTCACTTTGAATAGAGACCTCCTCAGTCCCTCATAACTGGTGATTAACTTTAAGGATTAAATTTTGGGCTCCGGAGGTCACAGTCAGAAGATAATTTATCCAGTTAAAATTTAAGAAAATAATAGATTTCTTGCTCTTAGATTTTGAATATTGTTTTAAATTGATTTTGACTTTTATTATAAAAATCACTTCGAGGTAAGATGGCCCCCCTTCAAAAATGCAATCAACTGAAAAATGACCACATCTGACCATGAAAGGAATATTTTTAGGCTTTGTTATATGAAACATGTTTGTTCTTTAGAGCCAAGATTAGCCATTGCATTTGATCTGGATTCAAATGCGTTTAAAAATTGCTTTCATTCACACTATTATAATCATGCTATTCTCCCAAACAAAAGAAACCTAAACCAATTAGAATAGGAAATCTTTCCACATTTCTCTAGCTTAAAAATATATATATTCTATAAACACACACACACACAAACAGAACTGTGATTCCGTTGGTGGAAAAAAAAATCTGGGGAGGTGACTCACTCTTCTAATGCAGATGGCACCTGACCTAAAGTTTTAATCTTAGAGACTTGCTCAGAGGCAATGAAAGGTTGCAGGCAGTATGTGATTCTTTAGCAACTACTGTGCATCATACTGCCTTGATTTGTTTTGCTTGCCACTACAAAAAACAAAACAAAACAAAACAAAACACTGCCATGAATAATTTTATTTTCTATATTTGACTTCCTTGGAATATAATCTCATTGATGTAATCAGTTAATGGGAGTGGATACTTTCTTAATTTTCCTGGAATAATTTTGAATTGTTTTCTCAGATTTGTTTATTGTCTATCATAGGATATTTATTTATACTCAAAATATGTTTGTTGAATCTTATTGTTCCAAATTCTAGACATATGTACACTAACTCAGCAAAGAAATATCTTAAGCATTTGTCATAAAAATAGCAGCAACAATATTAATAACAGCATTTATATAACTTTTTGAGGTTTGCAAAGCTCTTTGGATATGATATTGTATCTGATACTCATAACTGTGTAAGTTAGGTGCTATACTGGAATTTATTTTTCACCTGAAGGAAGTGAGGCTGAGAGAGATTAGGTGATGTGCCCTTACCCTCAGGGTCACACAGCTATTAAATGTTGGAGACAGGAGTGAACTTAGATCTTCCAGATTCCTAGTCCAGCCCTATATCCTTAGGACCATTTTGTTATGCTAGCTAAGTCAAAGTTATCTAAATGATGTCTGAGGTCCCTTCCAACTCTGTGAAGCTATAACTTATGGTGAAATTAATCCAACTCAGAAATCACAACTGTTGGGGCAGCTAGGTGGTGCAGTGGATACAGCAACAGCCCTGAAGTCAGGAAGACCTGAGTTCAAGTTTGACCTCAGACCAAATACTTGACTCTTACTAGCTGTGTGACCCTGGGCAAGTCACTTAACCCCAATCACCTTCAAAAAAAGAAAGAAAGAAAGAAAGAAATCATGACTGTAAACATAAAGGAAAGAGTGACATGCATGTGAAGATCCTCTTTTCCTTTCCCAGGTAAACAGAAACCACAATAGGGCATTTACTGTCACAATTAGCAATATTCTAAAATTACATACATTGCCTGAATTTCTCAGGGGCAGCTAGGTGGTATAGTGGATAGAGCACTGGCCCTGGATTCAGGAGGACCTGAGCTCAAATCTGACCTCAGACACATAACACTTAACTAGCTGTGTGACTCTGGGCAAGTCACTTAACCCCATTGCCTAGCCAAAAAAAAAAAAAAATTATCTGAAATTCTCAAGGTTCCTATGAGGTTTTTAACCTTTAGTTATATGGGTTCAAGTATTGCTCTGTGAGCTTGAAATAAATGGTATAATGACTTTAAAAGAACACTACCTTATATGGAAGTTAATTCATTGTTATTTTTGCTTCAAATATAGTATATAGTATTTTTACTATATTGAAGATTTTTCAAATAAAAAATATGCTGAATGGATATTTTCAGATGTATTGCTCCCTGCCAATTGAATGAATGAAAAAGCATATATTAGATTCTAAGTGTGATGCATGTATCTAATTTGCACAAAAAGCATAATAGCAAACAAATCTATAAAGTGAAATATAATAGCATAAAATGCTTATCTAGTTGCAAAGTGACATTCAATAAAATAAATATAGAAAGGAAATGCGCCTAAAATTTTTTTTAAACATAATTTAGTAGATGCTCCCACCACTGACTGACCTCAGCCCTCAATTTATTGTTTGCATCTGCCCATTAAATTGATATACAGCTCAAAACAGTTTTAATACCTTCCTAATTTTAGTGTGCTGAGTCACTCAATTCCAACACTTAGAGGTCTCATTCAAGTCTAAGCCATTCCTTAAACAAGCAATTCCCACTAGTGTATAAGTTCCAATAATCTCTGGTAGGTCTAAGGATCTGTCACCTTCTCTGGAGTATTCCTAAATAAGGAATATAACTAGGCAAGTGAGGCCAAGGCTCTGCTCTATGGCATAAAATTTAGAGGGTACCAGTAAAAAATCATCATCAGACTAATTCACCAGCACCTTTCTTCCTCTCTACCACATACCAGCATTCCTGATATGCTTCCTCCCCTCAGCATTTATACTCTCTGCAGGATAGCAGATGTCCTAGAGTACAGCTGGAGAACCTGCAGCCTCAAGGTTACCCCTGTCCTACCGTATGCTTCTTTCTTCTGCTTCTAACCTCAAACCAGATTGTGCAGTTGCCTAGCTAAAATTATTTTTATTTGTTACTTTTCTGAACTTCACATGGTCTTGACTGCTAACATTTTAACCAGAATAGTGTACTTATAAATCCTTTAAATATGTTTACATTTGCATTTTGTCCCAAATTCCACACATAGGAAAAGAAAGGAAAATCAGACATATCAGTTGTAGCTAGTTCTACATCCATGCGGTTTAATGAAAAGAATCATGATTCAGAAATTAGAGGACCTGGGTTTGAATACTACCTCCAACAGTACTTTTGTGATCTTGAGAAAGTCGCTTAAGATTTCTGAGTTTTCTCATTTGTAAAATGAGGAATGTGGTGAGTAAAATGAAACTGAGGTAAACTGAGGCACTTTTCAGGAAAGATAGCAGTTTATCTGTAATGACATATAGCTGTTAATAAAGTGGGTCTGACTGGTTTCATCAGTTAGATCAGTGTCCACAATTGGATGGAAAAGACCATTTTTATTGAGCCTTGAAAGGAGACGGGGGTGGGGGGGGAGGGAAGTGATGGGCTCAGATAGGGGTAGTTGGGAAGCTTTCTGATTAGATGCAGCTGGGGAAAGTGGGTTGGCCATCAGGGTTTGCTGATCAAGTTACTCTCTGAAAATTAAGGAATGTTAATTACTTTATGGGCCTCAACTGTCTCTAGCAATGTTGGCTAGAAAATCAGAACCACCCCCATCAGGATCAACTCTATATAGTTAGCTATCTCCTTGGGAAGACCAAAACACCACTATTTTGACATGGAGGGATGAGAGCAGGAATGCTGTCCCTTGTGGAAGGGCTTAGCTTAAACTACTTTTGTTTTTTGTTTTTGATTTACAGATAAAACAGAGGATCCATGTTAAACTGCCAGGGCCTAATAGTAATTACATTATTTAATAATGACTTTAGTTTGGAATGAGAGAAACTGAATTTTTTAAGTTAAACTGAGAAATGGGGTTTGACAAAATGGGGAATAATATTATAGAGTAGAATTGATTATTAAGTGACACAGCATTATTTTAATTCTACTAGATCACCTCTGTTGTCCTTTCCACTGTGAGATATGTTATTATGGTTCTGTGTTTATTACTACATGGAAGATTTGGTTATGTTAATAGATTAAGCTTCAGAATTTTATGTAAACACACTCTTAGTTTCAGCTCTTATTTCATATCTGAACTACTCCAATAGCATCCTAAAACAGTTCTCCTTCATTCTGGTCTATTGCTTTTCAAAGCATTTTGCATAAAACCATCAGATTAATTTTCCTGAAATAGCACTTTCATGGAATTTCTCAGTAAAGCAGTAATGTCTATCCACTGATTATAGGGTAGTGGATTGTGACAAACTCCTTTGTCAGACAGTCTGGTTGCAAACTACATGTTCAGTATTCTTTCTCACTATTCTTTCGTATGAATCCTTTGCTCAGCCAAACTTGTTTTTCTCATTATTCAAATATAGACTTATTTCCCTTCAATTTTTGGTCTAAAATTATTTAACTTTTGTCTTTGTATGTCTACCACTTAATATATACCTAGACACAATAAATACATATCAATTGATTTGAATGAGCAGGTTATTGACTTGGAATTTTTCCCTACCACTCTTTCCTAAACTCTTCTTCATTCCTATTCTTTAAAATCTACCTCAATCTCTTCTCCACAAAGTCTTCTGAGAATACAAAGATCCCTTCCTCATAAACATTCATTTCCCCTACTGCTTATTAAGTAGGTAATAGTTTGGTGTTTCTTTCATTATGTCTTTACTGTGTAATTTTTGTTTTTATTGATGATTTTCCTGAGTTTGTGACTTTTATCTCAGAACATCCCCCCTCCAAAAGAGCAAAACAATAAAAATAAACCAAAACCAAAACCATTATATATTAGATTTTTAACTCCTTAAAGATGGATTCTTAGTAAATACCTCACAAAATCTGAGAGACCATGGTTATTTCATCTCCAACTCTACAGATGAGAAAATTAATGGGGAGAGTGGATAAGTAACTTGTTCAAATTTTCATAACTAGTTAGTAGCATAGCCAACACTTATACTATAATGTCTGACTTCTTGCCTAGTCTTATTGTGATTTGCCTAGATTAAGAGATATAATGTGTATAATTATATTAATACTTTGTACCTCTCTTATATACTTATCTCATCCTAAGTATTATTATGGAAATTTCTCTATGGCTGTCATATACCCACTGAGACTGTCAGCCCTTTATTAGAGCACCTCTCTTTTTGAATTTAGGATATTTCTCCACTGGTTTATACTTTCAAATTTATTTTTCTTTTCAATTCATACAAAATCCTTTAGAGTAGAATTACTATATAGTGATTGATGACCTCTTTGCTTTGTCTCCACCATTGTCCAAAAACAAGATATTTTAGTGATATAGCAATGACGTGGTCCTTGAAAGACAGAAGAAGCAAAATTCTAGAAGATTCTGGAGATGTGGAAAGGCTTTGAGCTATGACCCTTCCCACTTCTGAAAATAGACTCCATACTTGCCTTCTAAAGTCCAACCTAAGTATGGAAAGGCTCAAGAACAAGAAGTTGGTTACAAGTTGATGAATCTTTTTTGCACATAACAGCTCATGAAACTATCTACTGAAATATGGAGAGGTTTTGAACTTCATCCCCAGAGGGAGCACCCTGTATTGACAAAATCCCAGTTCTTTTGAAGTATTGAAATATTAATAGATGGTCATTGTTCTCCATTCTCTCTTTTCTGTTTTCAACAGCAAATGTGAAAGTTGTAGGGTATTTATATTTTGCCTTGTAAATGATAAGAAAATTCTCTAATTGTTATTCTCTTTGTCTACTTTGTTTTCAGATATTTGGTATTATGAAAAGAAGATGCTCATTACAGGATGGCCTTGAACTCATTAAGTACAGAGAAAATAATTTTTGAATTACAGTGCTAGTACCTAGGGAAAGACTTTTTATTGACCCAAGGTAAATCAGGGACACTCCACTGACTAGTATAATCTATTAAAATTTCCATGTGCTTTATCTGAATACAATGTGAATGAAGATAGAACTTAGGTGGCCAAAGGGGAAAAAAAATGAACAGAACCGACAGACAGGCAGACAGACAGATAGATAAATGGCTTTGACATGATGAATCAATTATGATCTTAGAAATCATTATTTGCTGGCTTTTACTCTACCTATACATAAAGATAGAGAAGAGACAAATCATTTGTTTTGAAGAAAAGAAAAACAGGTGCCTGGCAGTTTTAAGCTTAAAACATAGACAAAAAAATATGATTTGTTCATCAAATGGTCCCACAGAATAATAAGTCAAAAGAAATTAAAGGAATTTTGGCTTGGATTTTCGTGCAAACCTGATAACCTCTTATGTTGTTACTTTATGGAAGAGTTAATCTGGATCAGAGAACATTTGTTGCTGTTCAGTTGATGACTCTTTGTGACCCCAATTGGGGTTTTCTTGGCAAAGAAACAGAAATGATTTGCCATTTCCTTCTCCATCAGGGGAGTACCGAAGGCCAACAGAGTTAAATGACTTGCCCAGGGTCACACAGCTAGTAAATGTCTGAGGCCGGATTTGAACTCAGGAAGATGAGTCTTTCTGACTTCAGGACCAGCACTCTACCTACTGTGTCACCATAGACCGAGCTAAAGCCAATGGCAGCAGGCTGAGAAACATTCACAGAGACCTCTGAGGAGCTGTAAATTGGGATCCAGGTTTGCTACTTCACTATATCATTGTGGGCACTTAACCTCATTGTATCTTCATTTTTCTACTATAAAACTATACTAGCTGTTTTCCTGATGTGGTGATGGGGAGTAACTAATAAAATATCTTGCACAAACTTTTCAAGTATAAAAGGTTCTGTATAAATCTTGTGCAAACAAAAATACCTCTGCCAAATTGTGCTTATCCAATCTGTCAGTGCAAACCAATCCAAAGCCAGTTCAGATTTAAAGCTATATCTACATGATGTCTTTGGATGTTTTACTTATCACCCAATCATACTGGTATTGAAATTCACTCAGGCATCTTTGCTCCTTTGGGAGATACATAGGGGAAGAAGAAGTTTAATTACTTGATGCCAAATAAATCAGTTGCTAGTAATTTGGTACATATTTAAGGGGCAGTTAGGTGGCTTAGTGGATAGAGCACAAGGCTTGGAATCCAGGAAGACCAGAGTTCAAATCTGACCTCAGATACTTAGTACCTGTATGACCCTAGGCAAATTACTTAACCCTGTTTGTCTCAGCTCCCTTATCTGTAAAATGAGCTGGAGAAGGAAACGGCAAGCCACTCCAGCATCTTTGTCAAGAAAACTCCAAATGAGGTCATAAAAAGTCAGACACAGCTGACTTGACTGAACAACAATAATATATTAAAAGACTGATAGATCTATTGCTAGCCACTATGTATACAGAAAGAAGAAACAACTGACCTTGTCCTTAAGGAGCTTATATGCTTCTATGAGCACACAATATACACATACTTTGCACACAGATAAATAAAATGTTTCCAGATAGTAAGAAGACTAATATCTGGTCAGTTATTTTAATTTCATGTAGATATGTAGAGACTGGATTTTTGTTTGACGATTTTAAGAATGAGGAGGACAACAGAATAAATACAAAGAAATCTAGTCATAATTCTCTCAAATCAGATAGATAGGAGAAAACAGGATCATGAAAAACCAGAGAGGAGAACTGATTTAGGAGGAGAGCGTAATCAATCATGTCAAATGCTGCACTGAAGTTGAGAAGGATAAGAATTTAGAAAAGGCCATCAGATTTGACAATTAGATCACTGATAATTTTGAAGAGAGAGTAGTTTCATTTGAGTGAATTATATCATTTTAGAGTTAGAAGGGATCTTAGAGTTCAGCCACCTCATTTCTTTTAGACGTGTCCAGAGAGGTAAAGTCATATCTTAAACTGAGGCAGATGTGACTATTTCTCTGTCATCAATATCAATCAATAGACCCAAAGTAGATCCTTCACCCTACTCTTCTAAAACGACACTTGAAAAGTACATTTCACATTTGGTAAGTAAAAGTTATAGAAAGTGTCATACCCATGTTCTTTTTTTCTTTCCTGGCTAAAGCGATTTAGCTAAAGGCTAAAGAGGAGGAATACAGAAATTAATTATGAAAACATACTGAATCTTGCAAATGTTTTCCAGCAGTAGCTTAATCATATCTGTAACATATCCAAGGCAGAGAATGAGTCAATGTGGAAAAAAATAATCTTTGAATTTGCTGGATTTTCATTATGTAATTCCACAACTTATTTGCTACATTTACAAGGGAGTTTACATTTAATTAATTTGGTTAAATAACTTCAATAAATATTCTGAGGACAAAAAAGAAGATCAGAGGAGAAAAGCAACAACCAAGAACCCCATTAAGCCTTGTAGTGTTGAACAGGCTTTTGATTTCAGTATAACTTTCTTTTTCTGTGGCTTCTTAATAAGATTAGCTGCAGGATTTACTAGTAAAGGGCAGAGCCTGTTCAATAATATCCAACTGCTCACAGCCAACGTGAAATGGTCCAGATTAAAATATTTATTCTTGTTCCTTACAAATCCCACTCAAATGCAGTAATATTTATTCTTCCAGCTTTTTTTAAGGTAATGTTAAATTAAAATAGGTTATGCTTTCTGGACAATTCATATTCAAGCACATTCCTGCATTGGTTTCTCAATGGTATTAATTTTTTTAAGAGTTAAAAGAGTTGAGTTCAAATTGGAAACTTTTGGAAACATGAAACATAGAATTTTTTGTTTATGTGAAATATTTATACTGTGTTTGCGGGCTATGGAAAACTGCGGTTAGGTAACATTAAAACACTCATACCATGTACCAGTGATGATCTATTTCATTTTTTTAATACCAAATATTATAAATTTCTTGAAAGGAACATATTGTCAGGAATATATATAAGAAATATCTAATACCAGCTTTGTTTATTCATTTAATATTAAGGCAATTTTCAAAGGAATGCATGTTTGGGGAGTTATACTGTGTGTATACCACTCCTCATATACATACACCATTCTCTTTTAATCAAGCTTTATTAATATTCTGCCACAGCCATCATTATATCTTCATAGTTATCTTTTAGGCGTTTATTATATCTTCACAAGTTATCTTGCTTGTGCTTATCAAAAGAACTACAAGGTAAGAAGACTAAATGTGCCAGGAAATTTTGTTGAACTCTATCAACTCCTTTTTGTTTCTCTCCAAGAGGAACCTATGAACCATCCTTCCACTTATTTGTAAGTGTCTTTATGTCTTCTAGTTTGATTTATACTGATATTATTTAACAAGGATCTCAAATCTGGAATGACAAAGGTTACGTTAATATTTACAGATGGTATTAATAAAAAAAAAAAACAACTATGATTCTTAGTGACTTCTATTTCCTTTTCTGTCACTCTGCTAATATCACTGTTAAAATAGAAAGTGATCACCTAAGAAGGGTCATGGTGTATTATGCATATTTCATATACCTGTTTTCTTTCTTTTTCTTTTTCTTTTCCTGATTGGATTGCTAAATCATTCACTTTTGAGTAGCTGTAAATCTCATTGTGGCAATCTTTAATGGTAATCATTTCAATCAGGAAACATTTGACCCCTTGGCAACTAGGGAGACATGACAGCCAAAGGTAATACAAGGTTGGAGTATGAGCTTATTTGAAAAACATTTCATAGGAGGATAACAGAAACTTTATTGTCTCAAATATATGGTGAAAAATAATGGAGAGTAAAATGAGCCTACAGAAAAATTGGCATAAGACATGATTACACCAGAATTCTCATAAAGCAGTTATAGATAAAAGTGGAAGAAGGATAACAAACAAAAGCAAAATAGAACAGATTTGTTTACCATTTATATAGTGAGCTATTATAATTTTAATCTTTCACATTTAGGCTCTTGAAACTACTTCATGTCTATGTGAGGAAATGAAAATGCCACTTAAAGAGATAAAGTTGAGAAGAAAAGCTAGATCTAATGAAATAAAATCGAAATGAAGAAACCCATGCTAGAAGTAACACAATATAAAAAAAAAACAGGGAAGCAAAAATCTCATGTAATTTTCTAAAAACAAAACAAAACATTAATCTTCAGAGAACATAATCCACATACATTTCTCATAATATTTATATCAAGGGCAGTAATGGTCCCCATGAAGCCTATAGTGGTCATACAACATCTAGAAGTATTATGCCCAGTTCTGCTCCTTGAGGGGGGCATTGGCTAAATAGGGGCCATAAAAAGTGAACACTCATGATTAAATAATGGATTGATTATCTCACATCTATCTATCTCACATCTATCTTTGCACCTCTGGTGCATAGTACATAATGATAGTAAATGCTTGTTGCATGTATAAATTAAAGATAGGATGGTCTATGTACCAAACGCTACATTGCTAGAAAAATGTTAATGAGTGTGGATTTAGACATTATATTTTGACTCCAAGCCTGGTACTTGTCGCTCTGTACTATCTATTTTCTCTCATGAATTGACCCTCCTGTAGAAGAGGGACCAGACTTATTCTGTGTTCTTATAGTGTCAAAACTATTTCTAGTGGATTAAATCATAGGGAAGTAGGTTTACTTCAGTTGAAAAGAAAACGTTTCTACTACAAAGAAGTATCTAGTAATGGAAGAAGATATCTACAAACGTGGTAAATGCCCTATTACTGAAAATGTTCCAGTAGGTGTCAGAGGGCTGTTTTTCAGAGATCTGGAAATGGGGCTGGTATTAGGAAAGACATCACATTCCACTTTGCATTTCCTCTACAAACTCTAATAACAATAAGAAGTAGCATTTTTATAGTGCTGTAAAGTTTGCCAAGTGTTTCTCATATGTTATCTTATTTGATCCTCACAAGCACCCTGTGAGGTAGATTGTTATATGAACAGTATGGAAGTGTTGTTATTCCCATTTTACAGATGAAGAAACTTAGGCAGGCTGTGATTAAATGACTTCTTCAGGAACACACAGCTAGTAATACCCTGAGGCTGGATTTGAATTTAGGCTTTCCATTCTACTGTCTTACCAAGCTCATAGATAATATAATTTTATTAATATAGATTCTGCAAATTCTAGATATATTCTATCTTTCTCCTTTCCTTTTCCCTCTCCCTGTTTCTCTACCACCTAGGGATAGGTACTAGGCACTTGAAGGGGAAAATAGTAAACTCCCTCTACCATTGCAAATTGCAGACCCTTTTTCTTCAATTTATGGCCTTAGAGAAATCTTTTTAAGAGGTGGAATGACTTGCCTAGGGTCATATTGTCAGTATGTGTAAGAGGTAGGATTTGGAATCATGTCTTCCTACATTCAAGGATAACTTTCCATTTCTGATCACCCTGTTGTTAGTATGCTATATTATAGGGAACTCACTGGTGAAGAAGTTCCCTCTATCATTGTAAATGAGAACAGGCTTTTCAATTTGTAGTCTTTAAGAAGTGTTTGAGTGTAATGAGAGATTAAGCAACTATACTAGGAACATACAGGCAGTATTTAACAGAGGCTGGACTTGAACTACATCTTTTTTTTTTCTTTTTTGTTGCAATTGAGGTTAAGTGACTTGCCCAGAGTTACATAGTTGCTAAGTGTGTGAGGCTCAATTTGAACTCAGGTCTTCCTGACTCCAGGGCCTGGTATTCTATCTACTATGGTACCTAACTGCCTCTGAAGTTATGTCTTTTTTTTTTTTTACTGCAAGACTGGCTATTTTTCTACTCTACCACACTGTCTCTATTTCTATATTGATAATAAAATATCTAACTACAAAGTCTGATCCTATCTAATTATTTCAATATCAGTTTATTGACTCCCTCCTACATTTAGGTATTATACTTCACTCTATGGGAAATACAAATATGATGGTATCCCTCCCCTCTAGGATCTTATGATCTAATTGTTAAAATAGCAACATCAGATGAAGCAGTATAATATAATAAAGAGTGAAATGGGCTAGGAGTTTGGGGACCTGGCTTCTGTCCTTCACTAATTCACTAAATGACCTCAGCAAAATTACTTCATCTTATTGAATTTCATCTGCAAACTTAGGATGTTGGTACATGAGAAAATCTCTAAGGCCTCATTAGCTCTAAGATTCCATGATTTTCTATTACAAAAATTAAACAATTAAATAATACAAATCAAACTATCCCTAATGAACTTGGTCTAAGCTTTTGAGGTCCAACCTAATTTCCCTAAGCTGAATTTTCTCTAGGTCATAAATAGTTTAGGAGTTGATTATACCTGGGATGAGTGTTGTTCATCTGTTCTTGTCTCTTAGAATTCAATGTGATAAAAATAATGAAGTTCAAATAGCTTGTGGACAAATTGAGTCACAGATGTGTGTCCTGCTACCCCTTGGATTAGTATGATGTAGTTTCTTTTGTAGAGTAGAAAGTAGGATCCTAATTTCAACAAGTAGAAAAATTCTAAAGCTGGAGTCAATTTTAAGCTGAACTATTTGCTTATAGTCAATTGTTATGGTTCTCCTATAGCCCACGGCAAAAATAGAGGGGCATTTATTTTTCCCAAATTGCATAAAAGTGTCTTCCTCTAAAGCAAGTTGCTAAGCATGAAGAGACCATATGAGGCTAAATTTGGCAGGAAAACCTTAACCAAATGAAATTCCCTGTCTGATGCCCTCAATGTGAAATAGTTAAAGCCCTTGGACAGATCAAGAAAAAAAAAAAGTAAGGCAATTGAGGTTAAGTGGCTTGCCAAGGGTCACACAGCTAGTTAAGTATCAAAAGTTTGGTATGAGGCCAGATTTGAACTCAAGTGCTCTTGACTTCTGGGCTGGTGCTCTATCCACTGCACCACCTAACTGCCCCCAAGAAAATTCTTACTCTCTCCCATCTAATAGATAAAATGATAGGTTGTATAACCCAGGAGCTACCTACACAAAGACACTGCCTATAACAGTGAAAAATCAGTGCACAGCATGTGATTTTAGTCATGTAGCAGTCATATGAATTCTGGAGGTAGTCCACAAGAAGTATAGTATGAAAAGATTCTCTCCCTATGACTATAAAGTGAGATTTTAAATTCCTCTAATTTACTATAATTAAAATTTTGTTCTATGACTTACATGTCAATTTGTTTTAAAATGGTGCTGACTAAATATAGAGTTTTTTTTTTTTCTCCTCTCTCCAGATATCTGAAACCATGGGAAATGAGAAAACCTCTTCAAGGGGTCTAGGCTATTTGCAGCAAGAGGGCTATGGATAATGTAAGAGTTAATAGAGATCTATGTAATAAAGTACCAGGTACCATGTCATATAGTATGGAAATGTGTTATGGAGATCAGTAGAGAGAGAGAGAGAGAGAGAGAGAGAGAGAGAGAGAGAGAGAGAGAGAGAGAGACATCAAATTAGACTTTAATTATCAAGAAAGATCTCATGGATGTGGTAGGACTTGAGATGAGTTATAAAACCTGCATATGAAACTCCAACCTCAATGTTCACTAACATTTATCTTTTTTTTAAATTTGATTGCTCAACATAATTAAATTATAGACAAGAAGTTATAAAACATCTCACTCTTCTGGCAATAGAAAAAAAATTAAATTGATACAGTAGCTGGTAAGATATTCAAACTATGAGTCAAAAGTGGGTCATCTTGGCATATCACCAGCCAAGTTCACAAACCTATGGTCATTAGTGCATGACAAGGATGTGTGGGAAGGTAAATATTTTCCAAGAAATAAGTTGTGAAAGAGAAAGTTAAAGGTCTTTTTCAAATTGCAGTTTCAGTTGATGGCTTGGGTAAAGAAATTCAATTTTGACCTGTTAATTTGGTTTCATGAAGGAAGAGGATATTGAGAAAAGAAAATAAGAAAAATAGTATAATGAGTGGTACTAGAAAATATCTATTTTTTTCCTTTGTAGAGAGGAATTAATGAACATTAGCGGTTTGGTGTGCGGTATGTGCACCTTCAGTAAGTGTTTTCATGGTCTCAAAATGAAATAACAAGGGATTGGATGCTACTAGAAAACCCCTAGCTCTTTATTGTCATCTTCACATCTGCTTATCATCTTTTCACAATTATATTGTTATATGGGTTCACATAGTATAAATCAATGGAAAAGGACTGAGAAAGTAAAATGAACCTAAAATGAGGTGTATTTTGTTGCTTAGTCATTTCCAGTTGTGTCTGACTCTTCGTGACCTTTTGGGGGTTTTCTTCACAAAGATATTGGAGTGTTCTGCCGTTTACTTCTCCAGCTCATTTTATGATGAGGAAACTGAGACTAACAGGATTAAGTGACTTGCCCAGGGTCACACAGCTGGTAAGGCTTACACTAGTAAGCCAAACGTCGAAGGATTGATTTAATCTCGGTATTCCTGACTCCAGGCCAGGTACTCTGTCCACTGTGCCACTGGGGGAAGACAATAGAAAAAGAAGTCTGAAACCAGTTCAATGAGGGACTGTCAAAGTGTAATGGCATAGTGGTATGATTTCTGATACTCACAGAGTCCAAAGCTAACAAATAAGCTGATGAGAAATGACATTACTTTGAGAAGTCTGAGCCCTCTATAAAAGAAGTTCTTTTTATTTTTTTAGGCAATTGTGATTAAGTGACTTGCCCAGGGTCACACAGCTAGTAAGTGACAAGTGTTTGGTCTGAGGCTGGATTTAAACTCAGGTCCTCCTGACTTCAGGGCTGGTGCTTTATCCTCTGTGCCTCCTAGCTGCCCCTATAAAAAAAGTTCTTGAGAAGAGTTCATTGCCCTACTCTCAAGTTTTTAAATAGAGGGTAATTCTACCCTCTTTGAGGATGCTGAAGAGGTGTGGAGTATCAAAACTGAATCCATCTCCAAGATGATGAGATTTCAGGTGATGAGCTTATTTAGGGAGAAATGACCAAACAGAGTAGCTGCAGGGAAGCTAAGTGGTAAAGTGAATTTTGGTGTTGGGCCTACAGTCAAGAACACCCATTTTCCTGAGTTAAAATCTGGCTTCAAACACTTACTAGCTATGTTACACTGGACAAGTCATTTAACCCTATTTACCTCAGTTTCCTCATCTGTGAAATGAGCTAGAGAAAGAAATGGCAAATCACTGCAATATCTTTGCCAAGAAAACCCCAAATAGTGTCATGAAGAGTCTGAAATAGTTAAAATGACTCAACAACCACCACTACAGTAGCTGTTGAGAAATGACATTTACAGATTTATGTAGTGCTTTAATTTAGCATTTTCAGAGCACCAATTTAACTTAATTTCATTTGATCTTCACAATAGCTCTGTGAGACAGATCATGTCCTCAGTTTACATATGTGCAATTTTAGCCTTCTATTCTCCCAGAATTTCAGGGATAGTAAGTGGGAGTGGTAGAATTTTAGCTATGCTCTCTTCCAAGTCCAAGACTTTCTTCCATTACCATACTCTGCTTTCTTGTATTTTTAAATTGTATTTAAAATATATTAAACATTTTTACACTCTTGAGAAGAAATCAGATATCTGAGAAGTAAATTTATTATTCAGGTAAAGCTACCACTTCAGGAGTGGTAATTAGAGGATTGAGATATCAGGTCTTGTAATTTATAATTGCATTGTTATTTATCATTCTCATTCTATTTTTGCCTACTGTCTATTTCCCTCTGCTCTATAGAAGCATGCTTATTCTGAAATTCTTGTTCTTCTAGTGCTTAAGTGGAACTTCTAGAGTGGAACTTTCTCCTCTAGTCTGCTCTCTTTATTCCCTCTCCTTTCCTCCTCCTGTTTTTTTAAAATTTATTTTTAATTTGTTCAATGAGGAATGTTGAAGTGGGAGAGAAAATAATTACTTGTAAAAATACATTAAAGTAGTGACAAAAATATCATTCTTCATAATAGCTTGGCCCTTCAAGGGCCTTCCTTACCACCTTTACCTCCCTCCCCCAGCCAAAAGAAAAATTAAAAATAAACTTTTCATCTAAAATAACTTTATATTTTAAATACATTATTTAACTAATTCTGTACTTGATGAGATTTTTCAGTACTGCCAAGGTCTCATGTAAAGACCATCTTTTTTTTTTCCCCCTCTTTGGTCAACCAAGGAGCAGAACTTTACTAGATAGATAAATAATTTTTTTTCAAAGATTATTAATTGGCCACAAACTTTTTGACATGATTTCCGAATCTGAGAGGAAAATAGAATTTGTCTTCTAAGGAAAAGAGAATTCCCCACATTATTCTTATGCCAATTTTGGAGGGGGACCCACAACTTTTTAAATGTTGTTTGTACCACAATTACAGTTTTTCAACAGTAACTGCATATTCTCTTATTGCTCTCTAATTACAACTAAGACGGCAAATTACATTCCATTGTATTCTAAAGTAGCTTATAACTGGCTGGATTGCTTATCAATATAACCAGCTGTTAAATGGTAGATCCAGTGATGACAGCATTTTTAATTGCTTTTTTTCATTTGGCTTAGTAAGTTCAGATGGTCACTAATTAGTTCTGTCATGCCAAGATAGTTTTGTTATGAACAATGCAATCAGTGTTTCATTGAAAAGACAACTGTCTTAAGATCAACACTGCCCAATTATCCCTAGGAATCCATCCTCAGTTTCCTTATTTGTTAGAGCTTCCGTGAGTTAGGTGACGGGCATTTGACAGAACTGCAGTTTAGAAGTATGCTCCTGCTGGTGCATATAATGATTTCTCATTTTCTTCTGCTCCAAAGCAATCAGTTGAAACTAGTGATAAGGACTTATTTTTTATTGAGGTCTATGCAGTGCTCAGGGGCACCACAAGTCGTATCAAAATGACCAGACATAAAAGAATCCCATGCCTCTGTGTTGCATCACATCATGAAGTTATGTTTTTAAGTACTATTTTGAATAATTTCTTATTGTTTTGTTGATGTAGGAAGAACTATTCCCTCCAAAATTTCCTTAAATTAAGCTTAAGATAAAAACTTGTCGTAGTTGTTTTTGTTGCTGTTTCCCCAGACAATAAGTCATAAGACTCACTGGAGATGCTTGGGACGTCATACAGTGGCCTGATTTTGATTATAAGGTGAGGGATCTATCAAACCTCAAGATCCCAGGGTCAGAATCGAGGGACTGGTGAGAGGACAATAATGAGAATGAGGAGAACGGCTAGAGAACAGATCATGTATTTTATAAATGGCCAGAAAGTTACGTGGTGGTCTAGTTTATATGTTATGTGTTATGTTGTCATCTCCCATTAGAATAAAATCTCCTTGAGGTCACGGACTGCTTTGCCTCTTAATATTTATATACCCCGTGCTTGGCACAGTCTGGCACATAATAAGGCACTGATAAATGCTGTTGCTTTTTTTTTTTATTCCTTCAATCCATTCATTGAAAACGGGGAGAGGATAATGCCATTATGTAATACCCTGATCAGAAAACATATGAAAAATGTGTTAAGTTTTGTTTCACAGATCTTAAGAAGGCTTTGGTCGTGCAATCAGAAGGGGGCAACCAGTACAATGAGATGATTACATACAAAAACATAAAAGGATTCATTAGAAACTCGGGCTATTTAGCTCAAAAAAAATTCTTGTGATTCGGGGTAAGGGAGAAAAAAGAAATGAGAGCTATCTGCAAGTATTTGAATGACTGTTCTGTGGAGGTTCTTGATCAAAAACTGGATGACCACTCGTTGGGGCTGTTGTACTGGGGATTCTTGCTCAGGTGCAAATTGGACGAATCAATACTGAGATTCCTTTCAGAGAGTTCAGACAACATTAACTTTTTTTTTAATGGCTACAATGTCACTGTTTTGACACAAATTAAATTCACAAGCCACTAAAACTCCAAGGTCTCATTTTCTTTCGTCCTTCTTCCTTCCTTCCTTCATTTGTTCCTTCCTTCTTTCCCTCCTTTCTAAAAGTACATTATCATAAAGGTATTTTAGAAGTGAGAATACAGGCACATAGATTTGTACTTGCTAATATATATATATATATATATATATATATATATATATATATATATATATATATATATATATATATATACATACACACACACACACATATATAGTATGTATGCATATATAACATTATATATTATATATAATGGAAATATAAATACATTATGTATATTTATATAATGATAAAATAATGGAAAAGAGGGATACATATTCCTCTTTTCCTTTATTTTGTTATTTTCTCCTACTTGAACTAATTCAATAATTCATCCTTGAATAACCTTTAAATGTTTGTAGCATGAATTTCCTATTTATGTGCTTTATCAAGTATAGATTTTGTTAATTAACTCATCTAAAGTGTTGATACCATTTCCTTGAATAGTACATTAAGCACAGAGGTGATTAAAATCCAAAAGAGAGAGTTTCACTGTGATCAATAGAGAATATGTTAATATCAAAATGCTGGCAGATCTGTCCTGTTCTGTGGCTTTTTGTTGTTTTGCAAATACTCTTGAAATAATATATTATATTATTACTGGAACTCAAACCAAGATTTCTATATGTATTTTCTTCAAGTGCTTTCTGCTGAAGTTGTGGATGGATCATAATATGCACCATGAGAGGAAGTATTGATATTGATAAAATTGCTATTTGGGGGGGGGGCTAGGCAATGGGATTAAGTGACTTGCCCAGGGTCATACAACTAGTAAGTGTTATGTGTCTGAGGCCATATTTGAACTCAGGTCCTCCTGAATCCAGGGCCAGTGCTCTCTCCACTGTGCTACCTAGCTGCCCCAAAATTACTTTTCTGTTTAAATATCAAACTGCACTGATCATTGTTTTTGAGGACATATTACATATATACTGCCATTCTCTTCTATTTTATTTTGAATAATAGTCTATCTTTTAGTTTTCTTTACAGTGAAAGTATCAATGCATAGTTCAAGTCCTCCAGCAATATGTCACCTTGTTGTTCATCACACAAGATTGCACAGTAAAAGCACCAACAGCTAAATAAATATTTGTAAGTTTAAGTATTCTGTGATGGTTACCATTGTCCTCTTTTCTTCTACTCCGCTATTGTTATCTCAGATGCTAAAGCAGTCTGCATAATATTGATTTCTTTTTTTTTCAAAATGAGTTTTCATTGATATCTTTCATTTATTAAATCATCATGGTTATCTCAAGTCTCCCTCTCCCTACCATCTCAGAGAGCCATCCTATAAAACAAATAGCACGTTTTTCGAGAGAAAATAAAATAGTCTGAAAACACGTGCAATGTGTTATGGTTGCAATGTGCAAGATATGGACCATCTAGGTCCATGAAGGATGGGTTCAGAACAACTTCTCCTCTTTCTTTGAGCCCTACTCGATTTTTATTGTGTTGCTACATTTAAATTTTCATTTTTTTTTTGTTGGGTAGTACTTTCCATTTAGGGACAGCTAAGTGACTTAATGGGTAGAGTGCTGGGCCTGGTGTCAGGAAGACACATCTTCCTGAGTTCAAATCTAGCCTTAGACACTTACTAGCTGTGTAACCCTGTTTCCCTCAGTTTTCTCATCTGTAAAATGAGATGGAGAAGAATATGGCAAACCACTCCAGTGTCTTTGTCAATAAAATCCCATATGGGGTCAGAAAGAGATCAACATTACTGAAAACTGAATGACCACAACAAACATTCCATTCACATTCTTGTAGCTACTTTGTTTAGCACTTTTTTCACTCTGCTTATTTTTCTCTGCATCAGTTCACACAGATTTTTCCAAACTTCTTGTTATTCATCACACAAATCATTTCTTATAATAGTAATATTCCATTATATTCATATACACGAATTTCTTTAGCCATTCCCAAATTGATGGGAATCTACTTTGTTTCCACAGACTAGCTGATTTATTGTTACAAGCTTTCCAGCACTTAAATTAGAATATAACTATCACTAGGCAAATATTCAGATTAATTTTTGTATATGAGAAGAAATTGCAGACAATATATTCAAATTGCATAGTTTTCTAGAACCCCTAAGATAACAAAATTGACTATGAATTATTCACAACAATAATTTTGTCCTTCACAAAGACCTAGAAAGACATTTTTATTGTCTGCCTCTACCTCTAAATGTATTTTTTTAAAGCAGATATTTCCTAAATGATGAACCCAAATACATTGTAGGCATTTTATATTGAAAATATGTGAAAACTGAGTTTGTTGTTTTTCATTTCCCAAATATACTTCTTTCCTGGATTTCTGTTTTTGTTAATCTCATCCCCATTCTCATGTTTTTCCATGCTCAAATTTCAGAGTAATTTTTGGCTTTTACTTTTTTTCTGCTACACTTAATGAAACTCCAAATCCTATTGGATTCCTCCTCCACAAATTTTCTTCCATCTGTCCTCATTTTTCTATCACCTTGGCTAAGATCATCCTAAATCATTCCCACATTACCTTTTGCTTTGACCAGAGGTGTCAAACATACAACATTCCTGAGTGTTACCAAAAAGTTAAAGTATAGTTAGACAATATTTAGCAAAATATATAAAAATAAAATAAAACATAGATAATACCAAATTTTAAAACTAAATTAATATGAAGCCTGTAGGGATCATTATGTACAAATTAGTGGCCTCTATTTTCTATTTCAATTTAATACCACTGTAGAGCTGATTGTTCTCTCCTTTTACTTCCTTTTGAAAATGATCTACATGCTATTGCAGATTGAACTTCCCTTAATAATTAAAATAATAAAAATAGGGCATGATTAATAAATAAATTATAATAAATAAATTAATAAATAAAACTGCCAATTAAAATTGCTTTGCAACTATTAACATTTAAATAAGTTAATTCAAATGTATAAATACCTTAAGTTTTAGTTAACCATTCTAATGCTATATCAGGAACCTCTTGCCTAATCCCATCTAACAAACATTAATAAATATTTATAATTAATAAAACACTTGCTAAATGTGACACATTTTACTAAGCAATGAGAATAAGAAGTGAAATAGAAAAGCCATACCTAGCCTAAAAGTGTTCAGTCTTGCTCATTTTTATTCTCATGTACATGTAATTAATGTTTGCTTTGTTCTTTGGAGTCTGTTATTTTCATTTTGAATTATTTCATAGAAGTATTTGAAGATTTCTTTGCAGTTCTTATATTTTTCTATCTTAACTACATCATAGTATTAAATTCAAGGGTGCATTGGAGTCAATTCAAACTGACTCATGAAAGCCAATATATTTTCTGTGTGAACATTTATGTTCCAAATCAAGGCTAGATTTGTTGTTTTGTTGATTGTCTAGACTTATAAAAGTGATGAAGAAAATATTAAAATGCAAATTTACATTAAAAGTGTGTTTTGTATACTTTTTGAGAGCTTGGTGTTAAATATTTACCAGCACACTCATGATTCCAACACATTCATGTAACATAATTTTACCATTTCCCAACTGTTGGTCTTTTAGACTGCTTCTAACACTGATATTTTGTGCTTATGTGAGGAGACAGGTTGATAGTAGCTTAGGAAAGGAGAGATCCTAGGTCTTCTGGTTTCCAAGTTGAAGAGACGAGACAAAAGTTTCCGGATGTCTTTAAGGAGAAGTCTCAGAAAGGGGAGAGAATAAGAAAGAGGAGAAGGGGGAGAGAGACAGAGACAGAGAGAGAATCTGGAGAAAAGCCAAAATTTAGTGGAGTCAGGGACATTGAATTTAATTATGCCCCGTCCCCTGCTTACTCTGATAGAGATCTCTCTCTCTCTCTCTCTCTCTCTCTCTCTCTCTCTCTCTCTCTCTCTCTCTCTCTCTCTCTCTCTCTCCTCTTTTACCCTCTCTGTTCCATTTTTTAAAATTTATTTTTAGGCAATTGGGGTTAAGTGACTTACCCAGGGTCACACAGCTAGAAGTGTCAAGTGTTTGGTCTGAGGCTGGATTTGAACTCAGGTCCTCTTGGCTTCAGGGCCGGTATTCTATCCACTGTGCCACCTAGCTGCCCCAACCCTCTCCATTCCCAAAAGTGTTTTGCTTCTGACTTTTTTCTCCCCCTAACTGCCTTGCCTTCTATCAGTTCCCTCTTCTCTCTCTTTTTTTTTTTAGATTCAAGCACCAGAACTCAAATACAGAATAGAGAAAAGAAAATATATATCATTAACTTAAATATTGAAACTTAAATACAAAGTAAGAAAAAATGTCTTGTACATAGCAGAACATAAAAGAGGATTCAAAATATATGGCATTTAATGTTCATTTACATCCCTGTTATTTTGTACAAGAAGACTCAAATAAAATTTTAAAATGAAAGAAAATGAAAATAGCATACTTCAGTCTGTATTCAAAGAATATTGGTTCTTTCTCTGGAGGCAGATAGTATACTTCATCATTAGTCCATTGAGATTGTCTTGGATCATTGCATTGCTGAGAATAGCCAAGTCATTCACAGTTCTTGATGGAACAATATTTCTGTTGCTGTGTACAATGCTACCCTGCATCAGTTCATTTAAGTCTTTCCAGGTTTTTTCTGAAAACATCCTGCTTGTCATTTTCTATAGCACAATAATATCAGCACAGAGATCGGAATTCTTGCTTGATCTTTCCATCTTCACTATCCTCCTATCTCTTTTGCCTTTTGTACTTAAACTTCTCTTCAAAAAGACCTACAAAAGATGCTTCCATTTTTTCTTGTCAACTATACCAAACTGGCCTCTAAAACCGAGCAGGGTAGAGACAGGACAGTTAAGAATCAAACAGAAGTTTAATTTCAAAGTGAGGGAAATGGCTTGCAAGCAAGGAGGCAGATTAGACACATGTGCCAGAGCCCTGACCTTAGTGGTGGTGGGGGAACCCACTTTATTGTGGCTAGACATTAATATTTGTGTCGAGACAGAGTCAAACAGTATAATGTAGCAACAGTAGTGAGGCATAACAGCAACAGTGAGTCAAGGTTGTCTAGTAACAGAAAGTCTATTCTTAGCAGGGCTTCTTGTCTGGATCTGTTGGTGCTTGCCTGAGCTCAGCGACCATCAGTTCTGTGATTTAGTTGCAGCAGTATTCATCCAGAGGGTGAGCACAAAGAATTGTCATGTCAAGGTCATGGCACAGCTTGTTTGCTGGGCCTTAACTCTGAAAATCAGTTTTCTCCTAGTAGTAGCTTGACATTCTTTTTCTCCTTTCTCCCTTTCCCTCCTCACTAGTCTATGATTTTCTCGCATCACTCTTATTTCTCTTCCCAATTTTTCCTCTACTTTTCTTACTTGATTTTCAAATTCCTTTTTGAACTCTTCTATGGCCTGGGACCAATTCATATTTTTCTTTGGGACTTTGGATGCAGGAATTCTGCCTTCATTGTCTTCTGAGTGTGTGTTTTGGGCTTCCTTTTCATGATACTAACTTACTATGGTCAGCAATTTTTTCTGTTGTTTGCTCATTTTCCAACCTATTTCTTGACTTTTAACTCTATCCTAAAGTAGGGCTCTGCTTCTCAAGTAGAGAGGACACTATCCCATGCTTCAGGGTTTTTTGTGCAGTTGCTTTGGAGAGCTGTAAGGTTTTGGCTCTTCCAAGGAGGTATGATCATGGGAGAGATGTGTTCTTGTACTGTGCACTGGTTTGTGGGCTACCATGAGCACTTTTTCCCACCCTGGAACTATAAACAGGGTCTCTCCTTTCCTATGACTGCAAGCTCTAGTGTTACAGTGATCCTTCTCACACTGCAACTAAGACCCAGGAGTGTGTCACAAATCCAAGTATAGGCAATGCAACAGAGTCCTGCCCCTGGTGCCATCAAAGGTATCCATGTAAATCTCCTTCTGACCCATTGTCTGTTCTTCTTACCTTCTGTGGGCTGAAATGTCTAGAAATTGCCACTGCTGCCACTGATTCAATTGCCCCAGAATAACAATATTTAGAATGGAAAACAGGCATAATTCTACCCTGCTCCCCCATCTCTAAGAAGAGCAAGGTAGATGACCTCATGGTTTCAGCCTACTACTCCTTTCCTGACATATGTCAAAGTCATCTTTGGAGGGGCTAGATTGAGGAGACTCTTGAGATAGCTACTCATGCAAACACACAGGTCACATCTAGACAGACTTGTTTGAACACATACACAAACAAAAACACACCCACAAATATTAACACCTTTTACTGGATCTTTTGTCCTTCCAAAGAATTTCATTTTTGTTTTGCCAATATCTGTAAGGTAGTCTTTTGTAGTCTGTGTAGTACTAATCTGTGAATTTGAAAGTATTCTCATTTTTATTAGCCATAAACTCTGAATATAACTCCTGCTATATGCATTTTATTTATTTTTATTTTATAATATCTATGCTATACCAATATTAGATGAGATATACCAGTTTGAGTACCGAATATTTTATGCATTTTATAGTTATTTTGAAAGAGATTTCCCTGTCTATTATTTCCTCCTCAGGACTGAGGGTTTTTGCTGTTGATGATGTGGTTTGTTCTGTTTATTTTGGACCAATTTGATGAATGTGAAGTGTGATGATTGGAAGTAGTTTAAAACTGACAAAATATTATTAGTGAGATTCAACATTTTTTCAAAGGTTCTTTTCTCTTCAAGTGATGTTTAAGCTTTATTTTCTTAAAAACTTTACATTTTTTAATATCTACTGTAAACTGTTTAAAATATAAATGTATATGGTTTAAATATTTTTTTCTTGAATATTTACTGTAAATAGTTTCCAAATCTACTGTTTTAATTTTACTTTTGTTACATTGTTTTGTATTGTACAGAATGTATTTTGAAAGTTGTAATAAATTGGGAGACATGTACATCACAACTGTTGTATGAGATTTGGACAATTATACTTCATCCAATAGTACGTTAAAATATGATAATTTACTTAGTGGTTATATACTTGCACAAGATCATTTATGAAAGGCATGTATACTTTAAACATTAAAAGCTAAGATGGAGAAGTGAAAGGATAGATATAAAAGTGTATTAGCAAAACTGAAAACTGGAAATTATGTGTGCCCCAATTGCTATTGATAAGTAAGTCTAGATAGGCAAAAGAACAGATTAGGAGGAGAAACTGTATGAAGTCACACAGTTAATCAAGTAGTTTTGCTGAAACATTTTCCCCAGTGGGAAGTTAGTGAAGCAGAACATGGATCAGTTCAGCTGAGCAGTAAACATATATGTGTGTTTATTAATTTTTATATATAGTTTATTGATTTATTAATTATGCTATAATATTAATTTATATGTATATTAATTTAATTCACATGTGATATATGTATCTCACATGAGATGTATATATACATATATATATGTATATATATATATATATATATCTCACATGTAAATTAAATTAATCAAAGTTGTAAGTCACCTTACTTATATGTCTCTTAACTGTTTTCTCTGTGGGTTCATTCTACCTCAAAGACACCAAGTATATTTTGATGACAGTATGACTCATTTTACAAATGGATAGTTATTTTATTATTTATACATTAAATTTAATATACATTTATTTGTTATTATTATAATTATTTTTATTATTTTGGTCTTATTGTTATATATAATCACAGGACTTCCCTTGAAAATAGATGTGATTATGTCCAATCTCTAAAATATATTTGAAGGTGGCTGTTTGTCTAAATTGAAATGCATCAGTAAGGGGCCAAGAATTGGAGTAGTGACTAAGGGAATATACTTCCTTTCAACAGAGTTACTCCTAAAACTCAGAGAAAATGCGAGTTTAACTGTGTCCTATTGGTCCTACCTGCTGCTTGGTTATGCTCAAAAGTATGACTTGAGTCTGTTCAGGTCTGGATATAGACTTAAGACTGTCAGATCAGGTTAGAGCAACTGAGCCAGACCAGATATTAAGTAGATATTAAAATACCTAAACACCCCATGCATCCACTATAATGGTATTCCATTTCTACCTTCATGCCTTTGCACAAGTAGTCTCCTCTATCTGGAATGAACTTCCTCTTACTTTCACTTTGTGGCATCCCCACAATCCAATAAATCAGAGTTCAAGTGATAACTCCTATACCATGCCTGTCCTTATTTCCCTTATCATTCTTTTCATCCTCTTGACATTGTGTTTATTGCTTCAAATATTTTTTTTTATTTACTTATCTGTGAACATGTTATATTTCCCAGTAGAGTATAGGCTCTTTAAGATGACAGTTCATCTCTGTCTTAGAATCCTAGCACATACCACAGTTCCTTACAGGTCATGGTCACTTTACATACATGTTTGCTACCTTGAATTGAATTAAATATATATTAAAATGTGGTAGTACAAGATGTATTATTAATATATTACTATTAATGTGGTAGTACAAGTACATCAGCTTTCCACCCTTCTTTGTGCTCCTTAACATTTTATCCTTTTTTCCTCACATTTTTTTTTCATTTTGATTTTATCAAGTATTAATAAGAATCCCCATGGAACTAATTTTTTTCCAAATAATAGCTCCAATCACATAATTTCCCAGTGCAAACATGCACACACACACACACACACACACACACACACACACACACACACACAGAGCTGGAGCCTGCAAGACTTCTAACACTTTGAAAATGTGTTATATTGGGCATACACAGCCAAATTCCTAGGACTTATCTCCTGAATCTCCAAAGCAGTTTCTATTTCTGCTTTCACGAAGAGTTCCCTAGGTTGGTTAAAAAAGGAAATAATCATCTATTGAATACCCCCTTATAAGTTTTTTATAAGCATCATGGAATTCATAGAATGTATATGGTCAAAGTGATCTTAGGGATAATTTAGTGTAACCCTCCCAGAGAAGAAAACTGAGACATAATGTTTTCTTTTTCTTTTTCTTTTTTTTGACTAGGCAGTGGGGTTAAGTGACTTGACCAGGGTCACACAGCTAGTAAGTGTTATGTGCCTGAGGCCAAATTTGAACTCATGTCCTCCTGAATCCAGGGCCAATGCTCTATCCACTGTGCCACCTAGCTGCCCCGACATAATGTTTTTGAAATAATTAGTTGAAGGTCCTTCAACCAATATGAAAAAAGCTGAAATGCAAATTCAAATCTTTTCATTCTAATCTCATTTTTCTCCTACTTCATTTCATCCATTCAATTAACACCTTACAGATAACTACAGAATAGTCAAAAATACACATTGAGTATGCATTCATAAAAACAGAGCATTTTAAACCTCTGCATTTTAAAATCCTGATTTTTGCTGCATCTTGGGATTCTCTGCTTTTGGGATTACATCTCTAAAAATAGAAATCATTAGGGAAAAGATAAATTAATATACATATAATTTTGTTTTAAGTATCTTGAAAGCAGAAAGTATCTAGTAATCCAAATATAGGTTAAATGATTAAAATATGTCCAATACACAAACTGAAAGGAACTTGTAAAATAAGCATTAGGAAACAAAAATCACGTTTATTTTTAAAAGTTTGATAATGGTATGCCAATGATGGATTTAATTACCTGTGGGCAATGCTAGAGAAATAAAGGGTACTATATAATTGAATATGAGAATACATTTTACAGGAAAAACTACATTTTCTTCAAATTATTAACTACTAAATAGAACTGTGGGTGATAAGAATTCCCATTACAGTAGCACAAAATACAAAAAGAAATGTAATTTTATATTCAGTGCTCAGCACATACAATTCAAAATTAGATTTATTGACTCATAGGTCTTTAATAGTTAAGCAAACTTATCAGGTACTATGAGGCATTATAGATATTTATGTTTGTATTGTAGCTTTTTATTCAATACTGAACTCAGTAAGAGCAAGGACTATACTTTATCCAAAATTAGTATCTCTGCAAGCACCTAACCCACTACTCTATATACAGTAGACACTTAATAAATGATTAAAGGAATGAAAAAATAATAGTCAGCTTGGGAAAATTCCAAACTCTCTGTGCCTTGGTCTCTTCATCTGTAAAATAAAGGAGTTTGACTCAATTTCCTCCCAGGTCCATTTTAGATTGGACTCATTTATACTTGATAAATATTCAAGAATTGGTAGTCCCTTGGATACTTTATTTTGGAGAATGATGAGGAGGATATAATCAAGTTCTATGAATGTACTGTTTCTGTTATGTTTATTGTATTCTTCCAGCGTAAATACAAATTGATGCAGCAGTCCAGCTACATGCACACGCACAGACACACACACACACACACACACACACACATACCTATGTGTTTGGATATATAAATGTATGTATATGTGATATATATGTTTGTGTGTATATGTATACATGACTTGACTTTTGGAGGAGTCATATTCCAATATACTATGATATGAATAATTCTATCAGAATCAGATGAGTCATTTTCTGAATACACAGGAAATTTTGTAGGCACTTTCAGCTTCAATTCTCACTTCTAAACAGAGAGTGATAACTGTGGTTTTTATGTTGATAGTTTCCAAATAAGAAAGTCCCTAAATCCATTATGAAACAGACATATCCAACAAAAATAACTATAATAAATGACAATTATATAGCCCTTAAGTTTGCATAGAATTTTACACACACTATCTTATTCAATCTTCACAACAATCCTATGAATAAAGTATGATTATTATCCTCATTTTACAAAACAAATTGAGGTTTAGAGAAGTTAACTTCTTCAGCTCTACAAAGCCAGTAATTGTTAAAAGAAGGATACAAATACAGGTCTTCCTGACTACCTTCCCCCTCCCACCCATGGCTTTTCCATGCTTGAAAATCTGGAGAAGTTTTTGGTTTTTTTCTCTTTCCCCTTTTCTCTCATTCCCCTCTCATATTTAATTAGTTACTGGGTGTCCTTGATTCCACTTCTACAGCATTTCTGACTTTCCTTTCCTCTCTCTACTAATTACCAGCGGAATAGAATGGGCCCTCATTTTCCCTGTTACTACACTATCTTCTTGCCTTTCTTTTCTCTGCTGGTTTAATTCATACCAAATGCATCAGATTACATTGCCCCTCTTATATCTTCTGATTCTATACATAGCCAAAATGTTGATATAGATATAATTCAGTTTCTTTAGTAGCATGTCATTTCATTTCATTATTAGACATGAAACTTATGCTTAGATTACCTATAGTTAAGTTAATATTTATTTATGGAATGAAACTTCGTGTATTTTAGCATTCTCTATCCATTTTAGTTGCTCTATATCTCTAACTGCTGAACCAGAAAACACAAGAGAAAATTTGAGTTTGTTTTGTTTTGTGGATTACCATAACCAAATAATTTAATCCCTTAGAGGCCAGACTACTAATGATTTGTCTATCTTTACTTACCCCATACCCACATTTAACCTCAGGACTTTTCAGCTTTCCAACGATTGTTAACCAAATGTCACACATAAGGCAAACAGGGCAGGTTAGGGATGAAACCGTATGTGCCAGAGAAGTCAAACTACTACCACGACCACCGTCACCTCAACCATCATCTCCCCTTAGATTCTAATAGAGGTAGTCCAAGATTTTGAACCCAAGGGCCTTGGGAAGTGTAGTGTTCCCAGCCCAAAGCCATTAGCCATCATCCTGGGATGTCATTCCCTTGGAGATGTAGTTTGGCAACAGCTCCTCCAGGTGCTACAGTCATAGCTACTGAAGATTCAGAAAAGAAAGTTCTTACAACCAAAGTTCTTGGTCCTGTCAAATATCAAAGGAGAAAAGGAGAGGAGAAGAAGAGAAGAAAGGAGAGGGGAGGAGGAGAAGAGGACCAAACCATCTAATTTACTGTGAGTACTATTCCAAAGTTTCTTTCAAGTTCCTTTGCCTTCAGCTTATTCTAATTAATACTGGTAGTATTAATTAAATATTTGTCTAGAACCCCTGGATTTAAATCAGCTCTACATTTGGGAATTTCTGGGATCTAGGAGAGCAATGTCGCTGCTTAAAGACAATCACATGGCAAAGTGGGTTGAGTATTTCACCTGAAATCAGGAAGACTGGAGTGCAAATCCACCTCAGACAAGTAATAATTCATTGTGTGGCCCTGGGCAAGTGACTTAACCTCAGTTTCTTTATTTATAAAATGAGTTATTGTGAGGGGTAAATAAAATATTTATAAAGTGTTTTACAAAAGTTTGAGTACTATATAAATGCTAACTTTTCTAATTGTCATTATCATTTATTGCTATTAGTATCAGGATGCATTATTACATAGTTTTTCTGACTATTGTATCTTGTTTGTCTATTAATTTTATGACACAATTTAAAGTATTATGCATAGTTATGCATATTTGCTTCTGTGGAAATAACAGCTTTGGTATGCCATGGTCACTGCAATGGGGTTAATGTAAATTCAAAGTTTCAAGAAGGAGGAGGGTTTTGAAAAATAAGTGAGACATCTTTAATTGGACACAGACACATTCACCAACCCATAATTAAATAAGTTTGCAATACCTTTTGAGATATAAAAGGTAATCTACTATGCGTGAATACTAGAAATTTTGGAATACCCTCAGCCTTAATGAGCAATATAATACATGTACAAGAGAATAGGTGTAGGACTACTTAAAGCTAGACATATTTCACTGAATGGGTGACTAGCTACCAGTACCAAATGGACATTACAGTTATCACATTTGTTTTGTTCATCTTTTTATTTATTTATTTTGTTTTTCTTTATCTGTTTTTCTTGGTCATAGATTATTAATTCATTATATAATTCATTAATAATTAATTAATTTAAAAATGGTATAGTATTAAATTGTAGAATATTAAAATAATATACAGGAAATAAAATCATAAATGTGTATTAATAAATTATTAAAAGTAATACATGAAGTAATATTATAACTTCTAAAAAGAATACACACATATGTGTATGTATTTGTGTATGTATGCATGTGTCTATATCTACATGTGTGTATGTGTGTGTTTATACGCAAATATACGTATCAACCAGATAGTAAGTGTGCTTTGGCTTTGTTTACTAATAGATGTTATTTCCCATTTCAAAATCAAAGGAAACAGAATTTACCATAATTTTTTTTCTAAGAGACTTGACTATTTTGTTATATAACTAGTGAAATAATTAGTCTCCTTCATGTATAGAGTTTCCTAGGAATTTTGGCCAATTGCAGCTACATAATGACTGTTGAAACTTTACAACACATTGAAATAAATTCTAAAGACGCAATATGTTTATCACTGTGCAGCTTTGGGAATATGCAATATAGTAAAAATCTTCCCTTCAACTTTGTGCTGATGTATTGGAATGGAAAGATAAATGTCTTTGTGATTTATTACACTGAGTCCAGAAACAAAATAAAATATTGAGGTGCTAGATAAGAGAACAGATTTCTGGTTTCTTTCAGTGGTGTTATCTATCTATCTATCCATCTATCCATCTATCTATCTACCTGTCTGTCTATTTATCCATTCACTTACTTATTTGTGGTTTTGTATTTTATTATTTATATTATTTGCTCAGAGGACTCAAATTCTGACTTAAAGCTGTGGATTTTCTGATGAAAATGTTAAAAATATGGAACTTTTTTCTGTAATAACAGAGGGCTCCAAGTAAATTTAGGCATTAGTTGAAAGTTTAAGATGTCTAATAGACAGGTTAATTTTTATGCCCTCTGGGTAAAAGCGAATTCCAAAAAGTAATTCAACTTTTTCTGCCCCGATATCTCTGTTGACTTCCAATTTCATATCTCCAACTGCCTTCTAGACATCTTGAACTGGAAATCCATTAGACATCTTAAACTCAACACGTCCAAAAGAGACCTGGTTATATTTCCCTCTAAATTTTTCTACTTTGCCTATTACTGCAGAAGGCATACTCTCATTCCCTCAGATTCACAACCTAGGAGTCATCCTGTATGCTTCACCATGCTTTACCCTTTATGTCCAAGCTGTTGCCAAGGCCTCTTCTTTCACTTTGCAATATCTCTCAGATATGCCCCCTTCCCTTCTCCAAAGCTGCCACATTACAATTTGCCGTTATAAATCACACCTTGATTTTTGCAATAGTATACTATGGATGTGCCTATATTAAGTCTCCTTTCACTTCAATTCATTCTCCATTCAGTCACTAAAGTGACTTTTTTCCTGAAGTGCACTTCTGATCATGTCACCTCCCCCTACTCAATAGACTATAGTGGCTTCCTATTGTCTCCAGGTACAAAACCAAAATGCTCTTTTTGGCATTCAAAGCCCTTTGTGACTTATCCACCCTCTTCTACATTTCCAATCTTCTTGCACCTTATCCTTCTTCTTTTACCTTGCATATTCTCCAATCCAGTGAACTAGCCTCCTGGCTGTTCTATTTACAAATCAGCTTATCTCTTAGCTCCTAACATTTGATTTAGATGCCTCTCATGTCTGGAATGCTCTCCCTCCTCTGTTCTGACTAATTATTCCTTGGTTTTCTTTAAATGTCAGCTAAAATCCTGCCTTCTTTGCCCGTCTTTACTCCAATCCTTTCCCTCTTTTAATTATTTTCTATTTATCCTATGTGTAGTTTGCTTTGTGTATATTTGCTTGCATACAATATTTCCCATTTGATTGCAAGCTCCTTCAAAGGAGAGATTGTTTTTTTCTGTTTGCTTTGTTTTGTTTCTCATTGTATCCCCAGCACTTATCATGTGCCTGGCACATCATAGGTATTTAATAAATGTCTGTTTTTTGCTTAGTTGGTTGAGATGAATTCATGTTGAGAATGATGGCAAAATACCAGAACAAAAAGCAGTGATCTGAATGATTTTGAATTGAAACAAAAGGCCTTTTACTGCATACACCTGACACCTTAACCTCATTCTCAAATACAAGAGAAAGCAAATGCTCTCAGACAACATTGCCACCATTGTGTCTGAAAAATATCTTGATCATAAAAAAATACACTAGGAAGTACAGAGGATGAGTAGACAGTCCATGTACATTTGGTTCACAGTTAGCTATTATCCAGCTCTCTCAAGAGTTTGGATAATGATGAAAGCACAATAACAAGACGGTACTTCAGAGGAAGACAGACTCTTCAGAAAGTTCAGACACTACATTGGAAGAATTTAAAGAAAAAATATATTTCTCTTATAATCCAAGAAAAGAGACTTTGGAAAGTCAAAGCAATCTTTACCACATGAAGAATAAATACATAAAAACTGAAGAGTCCATGAAGCAATAAGTCTTAGAAATGTTTCAAAATAAAGAGCAGAAAGAAGTTTGGAAATTGTTGGGATTATCATATTATATTCAATAAATATTTAAACACAAGCTTTGTGTAATAAATTTAAAGTTTTATATAGCAACCTTTTCCCCCTCTTCTCATATATAAAACTATTCTTGTTTATTTATGTTTGTCAAGCACATAAAAATAAAACAAACTTTTTTAAGTCAAAAAAGTAAAACAAAAATATTTTAGAATATCTATTATTTTATCATGATGACTTCTTACACCACCAATGGTAATGATAGTCCCTCTATACTTTAGCATTTAGAACAGTGTCTGGAAAAAAAGCAGGCACTTAAAGGATGTTTATTAATTGACTGAATTAGTAAAGTATCTTCATGGACTGCTATAGGCAAAAATCGTATCACCTGCCAGATCACCTTTTGGCATTCAACTCCTATCTAGGCCTGGACTCACAGCTTTTCCACTTTGATAGGAATTGTAAAATGACACAAAAGAATCCAGAGTCACCAACACACCAGTATGAGGAATTTCAAGAACAGGAAGAAGAAGAAGAAGAAGGAGGAGGAGGATGAGGAAGAAGAAGAGGAAGAAGGAAGAAGCAAGAAGGAAAAAGGAAGAAGGAAAAAAGGAAGAAAGGAAAAAGGAAAGGAAAGGAAAGGAAAGGAAAGGAAAGGAAAGGAAAGGAAAGGAAAGGAAAGGAAAGGAAAGGAAAGGAAAGGAAAGGAAAGGAAAGGAAAGGAAAGGAAAGGAAAGGAAAGGAAAGGAAAGGAAAGGAAAGGAAAGGAAAGGAAAGGAAAGGAAAGGAAAGGAAAGGAAAGGAAATGTCAGTGGAGGGTTTCAATTCATTGATCAAAATAGTTTTATTAAATGCCAGTTTTGAACCAGTTACTATGTTACGTCCTGGGAATGCCAAATCCCTTCTCTTTCCCCCCACCCCTTGCCCCCAAAACACACATACATATATCAATTCCTACTCTCCAGAAGTTTACATTATATTCAAACAATATTACAGATTTAGAAGTAGTAAGGACAATACAGATGATCTAATATAGCTCTCTCATTTTACAAATGAGGAAACTAAGGTACAGAGCTGTTCAGTGATTTGACCATGGTCACATAGGTCATGACAATGATGGGTTTGATGTTGAGTACTATAGCAGAAGAAACCAAAGGTAAATTGTCTTCACTTTATACTATCATGATGTCCCATAAAGCTGAAGTTTAGACAGTGTCTTATATATTATAAGCACTAAAGAAATGTTTCTTCAACAAATGAAAGATAAAATAGTCTCAATACGCATTGTATTTTGACTTAGGTTAATTTTTTTATAGCATATTATATTAATCATGGATACCTTGTGCATAAATGTAATGTGTCCATATGACTTAAAGTCAAACATGTTATTTTAAGCCTCTAGCACACTACTATATTCCCTCTACTTTTCTAATTTTCTAGATTTCCCATCGTTTAAGACATTCCTTGGCTTCAACAAATGAGGCAGATAAAACATTTTCAATTCTTCAAATATCTAAGCAGGAAATACTATGCTGATATGGATTAATTATTTCACCCAGCATAATTCATGAAAGAATCAGCTGGAAACCTGAACCTCTGTAAATTTAGTGAGACTGGTCCTCAGAGGACAGTTCACTGCTTGGCATGCACTAGAAACGTTTCTAGCTTTTGGAATACAAGGGCTTTTGATTACACTATTTCTGGTCTTATATTTCACTCCAAAGGCTGTGATGAACTACATGAAGAGCTTTAATCTCAACTAGAAAGACAGTAAAGACAATTCAGTAAGAAACAACAATATAGTGGGGAGAAAAGGAAAATCTAAGCACTCTAAGTATTTGTCCATTTCAGTACTACCATGTTCACCACATTCGGAAGGGGGGAGAGGAAATCTGATACTTTAATTCTCTCAACCAGGATTTTGTGCTTGGATTCATCCAGATGTCAAACTAAAATTCACAGTGAGTAAAGTAGTGTCATGAATTGTATAATCATGAAATTTACAATTCACTAAATTCAATAAATATTAAGTATTTATTGCATATGAGGCAATATGCTAGGGACTGGACTACAGTGAGAAAAATAAGCCATCACCTCACTCAAACCTACAGTCTAAAGTTTTTGAAAAACAACAAAAATTGTTTCTACTTTTTTTAAGAACCCTTGAAGATGAACTATTTTTATTATTCTTGTTATGGAAAAAAAAAGTTTCCCCCAAAGGCTAACTTGCCTTAAGCAATGTTAATAATGTCTTCATTATGCAAATATGGTGTTTGTGTTGGGAGGGTAGTGGTAGGACTGAGTGAGGCAGTTTTACTATCTCATTGATTGACTTTAAAAATGTACATATTGGCAAGATCTCAAGCATCTCAGATTGATTCCCTAAAAGATCTTATTCCCATTGTTCTACACTGATAATTTTACCCATTCAACTTCATCTATCATAGGTATGTGCTTCGTACTTTATATAGTACTTTAATTCTAGATGGCACCAAATACCCAGTTTATCACTTTATGGTTGTTCCTACTCATCCTTACCTAACTTCAATGAAAGTACTTCTTTCTCTGTTACCTGATACTGAGACTAATTCACATAATTTTTGAGGCTTTAGATGTAGGAATTTTTAATTTGTCATCTTCTGAATTTGTGTTTTGATCTTCCTCATCACCATACTACTTTCTATAGTAAGGATCTTTTTTATGCTGTTTGATCATTTTCCCAGTCTATTTCTTGACTTTTAACTTAATGCTAAAGTAAAGTTCTGCTTCCAGAGTGGAGGGGGCACAGTCCCAATCTTCAGGTGTTTTTGTTTATTTGTTTGTTTGCCACTGTCTTTAGAGATAATTCTGGGGACCTCTAAGTTTTTGATTCTTCCAAGGTTGTATGATCTAGGGAAAGGCATGTTTATTACTCTCCTGTCTTGTGCTCTGGTCTATGGGTGACACAAGCACTCTTTTCTAGCCTGGAGCTATGACCAGGGTGCCTGCTCCTCTGTAGCCACAAGCTCTGATATCCTGATGTTTCTTCTTACCCTAGGACTGAGACCCAAGAGTATGATCCACACCCAAGTATGGATAATGCAACAGAGTCATGCACTCTGTACCAGCAAAAGGACTACTATAATCTTCTGACCAGTTTTCTGAACACCTTACTATCTATGGACTGAGAGCTCTGGAAACCACTGCAGTTGAATCAGTTGCCCAAAGGCCTCCTGCTGAGTTTCTGAGGCATAGGCTCCTGCTTTCTTGTTGGCATGTTGTCTGCACTGGGACATGCTTCACTTTCACCTTAGTGCAACAGAACTTTTCACCCCATTCTTTTGTAAGTCCTGCCACTCAAGAATGCATTTTAAGTAATCATTTAAAGTTGCCTGGAGGTAAATTTGGGAGGGCTTAGGCAAGTCCCTGCCTGTTCTCCACCATCTTGGCTCTGCCACAAAATTCTACTTTTTAAGGAGTTATTCTTATCATTGAAGTTTTGTACATTTTTTTTAACCATTGACCATTCCTGTATTTTAAGTTTATATTTTCTTCAGTATTTTGTGCCTTTTTTTCCCCTAGCTGTTGGTAATTTTTTTTTCATATTTTAAATCTTTTTTTCTCATTTCCCCAATTTTTTCCCTAACATTTTGAATTTGAGTCATCCTGATTGTGTTTCCACAGTACTTGAATTGTTTCTTTCTGGCTGCTTGCAATATTTTCTCCTTGACCTGGAAACTCTGAATTTGGCTACAATATTCCTAGGAGTTTTCCTTTGGGGATCTCTTTCAGGAGGTGATTGGTAGATTCTTTCAATTTCTATTTTGCCCTCAGGTTCTAAAATATCGGGGCAGTTTTCTTTTGTTAATTTCTTGAAAAATGATGTCTAGGCTCTTATTTTGATCATGGCTTTCCGATAGTCCAAAAAATTTTAAACTCCCTCTCCTGGATCTATTTTCCAAGTCAATATTTTTCCAATGAGATATTTCACATTGTTATCTATTTTTCAATGCTTTTGGTTTTGTTTTACAATTTCTTGATTTCTCATAGAGTTGTTAGCTTCCATTTGCTTCATAATGATTTTTAAGGAAGTATTTTCTTCAGTGAGCTATTATACTTCCTTTTTCCTTCTGACCAATTCTGCTTTTTTTTAGGCATTCTCCTTCTCTGGTTTTTTAGATGTCTTTTACCATTTGGGTATGGCTAATTTTTAAGTTGTTATTTTCTTTGGTATTTTTTGGGTCTCCTTTAGCAAGCTATTGACTTGTTTTTCATGATTTTCTTGCATCATTCTCATTTCTCTTCCCAGTTTTTCTTCTACTTCTCTTACTTTCTTCTCAAAATCCTTTTTGAGCTCTTCCATGGCCTGGGACCAATTCATATTTTTCTTGGAGGCTTTGGATGTAGGAGCTTTGACTTTGTTGTCTTCTTCTGGCTGTATGTTTTGATCTTCTTTGTTACCAAAGAAAGATTCTATAGTCTGACTTATTTTGCAAAGTTGGCTCATGATCCCAGCTGATTATTTGAGTTATAAACTCTTTGTTGAGGTAGGAGTCTGCTTCCAGTGTGGAGAATGTACTGTCTCAAGATTCAGGGGTTTTCTGCAGCTGTTTTCAGAGATACTTCTAGAGGTACCTGAAAATTTTCAGTTCTTCCAAGGTGGTGTGATAAGGGGTGTGGTGTTTGCCCCTTTCATGGCCTGTGCTCTGGTCTATGAGTCACCACAAGCACTTTTTTGTGCCTTGGAACTGTGAGAAGGATTTCCTTTTCACCACTACTACAAGCTCCACCATGCCAGCACTCCTCCTTGACCCAGAAGTGCCACCTAGAACTGTGATCCAGATCCAAGTACAGACAAAGAGAATGCTGAACCAGCAGAGAGATCCCTGCAATCCCTTTCTAACCAGCCACTTGATTCCCCCTCAGTCTGTGGGCCAGAAGCTCTAGAACCAGCTGCCACCCCGAGGCCATGTGGGGACTGGGGTTGGGAATGAGCTTTGTCACCATAGTCACAGACTTTTCCTAATGACCTTCTAAGCTGTCTTTGGCATTCGTGGGTTGAGAAGTCTGGAACCTGTCACAGCTGCATGTGATTTGGTCCTCTGAGGGCTGCTCCAGGTTTGCTGAGGCCTGTTTTGCCTGCACCTATGCCAAACTGTGCTCCTGTCCCAGCCCGGCGCAATATACTTTTCTGATCAACCATTCAGGTTGTCTTGGGATGGCAATTTGTTTCACTCTGTCTTTTTGTGGTTTCTGCTGCTTTAGAATTTGTTTAGTCATTTTTTGCAGGTATTTGGAGGGATTTGGGGAAGAGCTTCAGCAAGTCACTGCTTTTACTTGGACATCTTGGCTCCACCCCCCTAACATTTTGAATTTGATAATCTTTTTTTTTCAACCTCTTTCAGGAATTTTTGTTTAGCTTATGTTCAATTTCATTTTTTTTCCCTTTGAGGCTGAAGGTTGGAACAGTGCCCCCTCCACTGGAGAAACAGATCCCCACATTAGCACAGAGTTTAAAGTCAGAAATAGACTGGACAATGAGCAACAAGAGGGGAAAAAAAAGACCTTAGAAAGTTACTAAGTGACAAGGGAGTTTAAAACACTCAGAACACAACAAAGTTAAAATGCCTGCATCCAAAGAATGAAAGAAAAATATGAATTGGTCTCAAGCCATGGAAGAGGTCAAAAAGGACTTTTAAATCAAGTAAAGGAGGTAGAGGAAAAAAATGGGAAGATAAATGAGAGTGATGCAAGAAGATCTTTAAAAAAGAATCATCAGCTTGGTAAAGAAGGCACAAAAAATACTGAAGAAAATAACACCTTGAAAAACAGAACAGTCCAAATGCTTTTAAAAAATGCACACAAATCCAATGAAGAGAAAAATGCATTAAAAAATAGAATTTGCTGAATAAAAAAAAAAGAAAAGATACACAAAAATTCACTGAAGAGAACTTAAAAAGTGGAACTGGCCAAATGGAAAAGGAGATACAAAAGCTCATTGAAGAAAATAAGTCCTTTAAAAATATAATTGGGCAATTGGAAGGTAATGACTCTATGAGGCATTGAGGAACAATTAAATAGAATGAAAGGCACGAAAAAGCAGAAGAAAATGTGAAATATCTCATTGGAAAAATAACTGACATGGAAAATAGATCTGGGGGAGATAATTTAAGAATTATTGGACTATCTTAAAGCCATGATAAAAAAAAAAAAAACCTAGACATTATCTTTCAAGAATTTGTCAAAGAAAACTGCCCTTATATCCTAGAAGTGAAAGTAAAATAGAAATTAAAAGAATCCATCAATCACCTATTCCAAGAGATCCAAAAATGAAAACTCCCAGGAATATTATAGCCAAATTCCAGACAACCTGTCAGGATAACAGAAAATTGAGCAGTTTTTACATTATGATATTCCAAAATTGCAAAAGAGCTAGGATTACAACCAGAATCACACACCCAGCAACACTGAGTATAATCTATCAAGGGGGAAAATGGATATTCAATGAAATAGAGGACTTCCAAACATTCCTGATGAAAAGACCAGAGTTGAATAGAAAATTTGACTTTCATATACAATATGCTAAAGAAGAATAAAAAGGTAACAAGAAAGAGAAATCATAGGGTATTCGATAAGTTCAACTATTTATAGTCCTAAATGGGAAAATGATATTTATAACTCCTAAAATCTTTCTCATTATTAGAGCAGTTAGAAAAAGTATATAGACAGATAGCAGAGGTGTGATTTGAATGTGATGGTATGATTGTTCAAAAACCAAATAAAATTAAGGGATTAGAAAGAAGGGAGAGGTAGAATGGAATAAATATCTGACATAAAAGAGACCTGAAAGAGATTTTACAGCAGATGGGGAAATGGAGGAAGCCAGAAATGTAGCACATGAATTTTAATCTCATCAGAATTGACTCAAAGAGGGAATAATATACATGCTTAGTGTGGTGTAGAAATCTATCTTACTACACAGGAAAGTAGTAAGGGAAGAGTATAAAAGAATGTGGTGGGAAGCTGATACAAGGAAGAGTAGCTTGGGGGAAGTAAAAATCAGAAGCAAAACATTTTAGAGAATGGACAAGGTAAAAGTAGAGAGAATAGGATAAATAGGGGTGAAACAGGATGGAGGGAAAGACATAGTTGGTAATCATTATTGTGAAAGAAAAATACCTTGAGGTTTTGATGATAAAGACCATTTCTCAAATATATAAAAAATGGAGTCAAATATAAGAAGTAAGAGCCAATCTTCACTTGATAAATGGTCAAAGGATATGAACAGATAGCTTTCAGACAAAGCAAGTAAAGCTATCTATAGTCATAAAAAAACCCCTCTTAATCATTGTTGATTAGAGAAATGCAAATTAAAACAACTCTGAGCTACTACATCACATCTGTCAGATTGGTTAATATGATAGAAAAGGAAAATGACAAATTTTGGAGAGGATGTAGGAAAATTAAAACACTAATGTACTATTGGTGAAGTTGTATGTTGATTTAACCATGCTAGAGAGTAATTTAGGAATTATTCACAAAAGGCTATAAAGCCATGCATTCCCTTTGACCAAGCAATACCACTAGTAGATCTGTATCCCAAGTAGATAAAAAGAAAGAGAGGAAAGAATATATTTGAATGTGTACAAAATTACTGATAGCTGCTAATTTAGTGGTGAAAAAGAATTGGAAATTAAGGGGATATCCATCAAGTGGGGAATGCCTGAACAAGCTATTGTATATGACTGTGATGGAATACCACTGTGCTTTAACAAATGATGAGTGGGATGCTCTCAGGAAAAAAAAAAATGTGAAGACTTTCATGAACTGATGCACAAACTGGAATGAGCAGCACCAGGAGAACATTGTACACAGTAACAGCAATATTGTTTGATGATCTATGAATAACTTAGCTATTCTCAGCAATGTAATGATTCAAGACAATTATCTAGTATTTATCATGAAAGATGCTGATCATCTCCAGGGAAAGAATTGGTAGAGCCTGAATGCAGAACAAAATAATTTTTCTTTATGTCACAGAATGACTTACATGGAAATATGTTTTATATGAATATCCATGTGTAACCTATGTTCAATTGCTTGCCTTGTCAATGGGGGAGGTAGCGGAGAATTCACAACTCACAATTTGAAAAAAGAATTTGTTTTTATCTGTAATTAGGGAAAATACTAAATATGGAATTTAAAAAAATAAATAAATTTGACAAAGTTTCCAATTTTTGCTGTACTCTTTTTAGCTTTCCCAACCATTTTTAACAAATAATGAATTCTTACCCCCAAACTTAAATCTTCACAATTGTTAAACACAAGGTTACTGTAAGCCCTTACCACTATTTGTTGCATGTTCATTGATTGACCTTCATATTTCTTAGACAGTACCAGACAGTTTTTATATTCACTGCATTGTATCATAGTTTAACATCTGGTACTGCTGAATATCTTTCCTTTACAAATTTTTCATTAGTTTTTTTTTAAATTCTTGACCTTTTGTTCCTCCAAATGAACTATGTTGTTATTTTTTCCTAAATATTTTAAAGTAATTTAATTGGAGTGGCATTTAATAAATAAATTATTTAGGTAAAGTGGTCATTTAAAAAATATTGGCTTTGCCTGCTTATGAATAATTTATATTTCTTCAAATATTTAAAAATCTCTTTATTTGTTTAAAGAGTTTTTCAATTATATTTGTATAGTTCTTGGGTCTTTGTTGGCAGGTATACTCTCAGCGTGTTTTACTGACTGTGGTTATATTAAATGGGGTATCTCTTACTATCTATCCTTTCAGGATTTTGTTTGTGATATATAAAAACGCTGATGATTTATGTGGGTTTGTTTTACATCCTACTACTTTCTTAAAATAATTAATTGTTTCAACCAACTAATCTCTAGGATTTTCTAAATACATAATCATATCAGCCGCAAAAAGAGATAGTTTGGGGGCAGCTAGGTGGCACAGTGGATAGAGAACTGGCCTTAGATTCAGGAGGACCTGAGTTCAAATCCGGCCTCAAACACATAATACTAGCTGTGTGACCTTGGACAAGTCAATTAATCCCATTGCCTAGCCAAAAAACAATAAAAAAAAAAGAGGGATAGTTTGTTACCTCATTTCCCATTCTGATTCTTCAATTTATTTTTCTTCTCATTCTTATTTGCTAGGATTTCTAAAACAATATTGAATGATATTGGTGATATACAATGTAGTTTCCCTGTTTATCTCTTTTAATTAAAGCTATTTTAGCTTTAACTTTTTCTTATGTTATGATTTCTAACATTGCTTTTTTATATCAGCTGAAGCATAATAAATTATACTCCAAAACGTTTATTTTAATTCTGCATGTATCTCTCAGTTTTTAAAATTGTTTCTTATAAGCAATATATTTTCAAATTCAGATTTTTAATCCATTCTACTATCCATTTCCATTTTATGGGTAAATTCATCCCATTCATGTTCAAAGCAATAATTGCAAGTTGTGTATTTTCCTCCATCCTATCTTTCCCCACTGTCCTTCTTGCCCTATTTACCCTATTCATCTTCACACATCTAATTTATTTCTAACTGCTACCTTGCTTTCTACTCCTTAATCTACCCACCCCTCTAAGAGTCTTTCACTTATTCTCTCCCCTCACCCTCCACTTTTACCTACCCACTCCTCTGAGTTCTTCCTTTTTCCTTTCCCTCAAACTCCTAATTCTCAATCTATGCACCCCTCTAAAAGTCCCTCCCTTGATATATCCCCTAACCCTCTTATTTCTTTATGAATTTAGAAGACTTCTATACCCTTCTAGATGTATATGTTGTTCCCTCTTTTACCAATTTTGAATAAGAGTTCCAGCACTACCATCCTTCTACTCATTTCTATTAGTTATTCCTTTCATGTTTCTTTTTATCTCGCCCTAACCAGTTTCATTTTTTTTTAGAAGCAACCACTTCCCAGGTAATGGTGACAATGTTAAGAGTATTGATAACATTTTCAAATATAAGAAGTAACCACTATGACCTTATTGGGTCCCTTATAATTGGTCTTTAATTTTAACCTTATGTTTCTCCTGTGTCTTACGTGTTGAATTTCCCATTAATATCTTACCTTTTTTTTTCAAAAAATGTCTGAAAGTTGTCTAGTTCATTGAATATCCTTTTCGTTTGTTTGTTTGTTTGCTTGCTTTCAGGATTACACTCAACTTTTCTGGGTAAGTTATTTTTGGTCACAATCTCAGAATTTTTGCTCTTTAAAACATAGTATTCAGACATATGGTCTTTTAATATAGAAGATGCTAGATCTTATGTGATCCTGATTGTTGCTCCATTATATTTATGGGATTTTTTTCCACTTGCTGCCTCTTAATCTGGGACTTTGAAAGTTGTTAATGATATTCCAGTAAGTTTTAATCCTGGGATCTCTTTCATGTGATGATTGTTGTTGTTGTTGTTTTTCTCTCTCTCTACTTTACCCTCTCATTCTAAAATTTCAGGGCAATTTTCCTCGATAATATCTTGTAATATTGTTACAAAGAGCTATTTTTATCATAACTTTCAGTACTCCAACAATTCTTATATTGTCTGTCCTCTATCTGTTTTCCAGATCAGTTGCTTTTCTAATAAGATGTTTCACGTAATCCATTGTTTTAATTTTATTCTTTTTATTTTGTTTTACTATTTCTTAGTGTCTCATTAGCTTCCTCTCATCCAATTCTAATTTTCAAGGAGTTATTTTCTTCCCTAACACTTTGGATATCTTTTTCCAATTGGCTTACTTTATTTTTATAATTATCTTGATTTTCTTGGATTGTTCTTATTTTTCCCTAATTTTCTCTCAAACTCTCTTTTTTTAATTTTTAACTCTTTTTTTAAATTTCTTCCAAGAATTCTTTTTGGAATTGTGAACATTCGACATTTTTCTTTGAAGTAGGGATGACTTTTAAAATTTCACTATCTTCCTCTGAATATGAACCCTGAGCTTCTTTATTCCCATAGTAGCTGTCTATGTTCAGCTTCTTCCTCCTTTGCTTATTCACTTTTTTTTATTTTCAGAAGCTTGTTATTGTAATCAGGCTCTAGCCCAGAAGAATGGGGAATAGCACCATAAGCATCAGCTTCTTCTTACTATTATTTTCTGAGCTCTGTCCAGGTGCCCAACCTCAGGCCCTCCTCTCTACCCCTAAACCATGGCCAGGGTTTCAAGTCACACCATCCTGCAGATGCTCTTGTTCCCTGAGTTCCCTCCTGGGGCTACAAATTTTAGGTCTCTCCTCTGTCCTGGAGCCAAACCACAGACTCCTCTTCTGCAAGTGCCCATAGCCAGCAAGGTCCCTGCATCTCTGCTACTGCCCTAACCAGGCATATAACTTGCTCCACTTCACCCGCAGCTACAGCCTGTGGCCTTGTCTAGTCAGCACAGCTGGACCTAGCACCCTCCCATTTGGGGGTCCTTCAATCTTCCTCTGCTGAGCTGTCTAACCCCCACACTGCTGTGAGGTGAAAGTTCTTGAGGCCAAGGCAGCAGCCCAAACCTTGCTATCCCAAGGCTACCTGTTTGCTGATTCAGAAAAGTCTGCCTGTGTTCTCATGCACAGAACTTCTACCACTGCGGGTCCAGTCTTTCCTGAGGTCCTCTCAAGTTGTCTTAGGAAGAATATTGCTTTACTCTGCCTTTTATTTGTTTTTGCTCTATAGTTTCTTTGAGGCAATGTTCTTTCTTTTTTGTGGAAGAAATTTGTTGAGCTTGGAGTCTTCTGACCTACTCTGCAGTCTTCCCAGAATACTCTCTGGATATTCATTTTCAATGAAATGATTTAACTGCTAATGGCAGACCTGTCTTAGACTGAGAAATCAGACTAAATCTTAGCCCCTTTGAATCTTCCTGTTTATTTTCAGGAAAAAAAAAGTTAAGAAGAGTTAGTTTTCTCCCATTGGAACCAAATTTATCTGGAATGTTAATAGCTGATATTTATGTAACACTTTAAATTTTGCCAAGTATTTTATATACATAATCTCATTTGAGACACATAAGTACTTTCAGTCAACATTAAGTCCATATGCATTTGTTAAATGCTCACAATTTACCAGACACTCTTATGTGCTGGAGGTCCAAAAGAAGAGAAAAATCTGTCACCTGCACTTAAAGAGTTCTTATTCAAGTGTGGGAGCAACATGCAAGTGACTATACATGCTAGATATGAACAAAACAGATAGAAGTTAATTTCACAGATATGACACTGTCAGGACAAGATGGGGAGGTAGAGGCAGAGGAAGATTTAGAAAGACCTCCTGAACAAGTTGGAATTTCAAATGTCTTCAAGGAAGCCAAGAACCTTGAGAATCTGGGGAGAATATTCCAGTGATTAGGAGCAGTCAGTGCAAAAGGCTTGGAGTTGAGAGATGGTATGTCATTGAGGAGGCATAAGATTTCCAGTAACCATCAAATATAGTCTGTAGTGAGGAATAAAATGAAAGATGATTGGAAAAGTAAGAAGGGGCCAGTTATGAAGGACTTTAAATGATGAAGATTTTTTATTTGATCCTGGAGGTTACAATGTGCTTTTGCTTTTCATTGAATTGAAGTTGGAGGTGGGAGTGAGGAATATGGTTAGACCTGCTTTGTAGGAAAATCACTTTGGCATCTGAATGGAGGATGAATTAGAGTAGGGAGAGATTTGAATCAGAGCCTCAAACTGCACAGAATATTGCTAGGCATGGAACGATGATAATCTGCATCAGGCTGTTGGCTATGTGATTGGAGAGAAGGGAATGCATATGAAATACAGAAAAGTAGAAATTGCAAACCTTGCAACATTGCTTATATGGAGTGAGTTAGAGTAAGAAGTAAAATATAATATTTAGGTTGAGTTTGAATGTCATATGTGAGATGGAATTATATAATTATATATGATTATGATAAGTTAAAGGAAATTTAGAGCTCATCAAGGTAGAAGAAGGATAATTGAGTGTTGTGGATGGCAAGATTAAAGGCCCATCTCTTTGTATAGCTGATGTAAAGCAGGGTAATGGGTCAGAGAAATTGAGAAGATTGAGAGAATGTCTATTTAGGGAATTTGGGAGCATGTCACTAAGTACTTTGAAGTAGGTGGCACTACCTTTTTGCAAAGGAGGAAAATGAAATTCAAAATGGTATAGGGGAAAGAACATTGGTGCTAAAATCGCAAGACTTTGGTTCAAATCTCACTTCTGCCATTTACTGCTTGTGAGACTGAGATGTCTCTAAAATAATCTAAATTCAGTTTTTACCAAATTAGCAGTTCAGACAGGTACATGCGTTTTTAAATTACACCATTTAATCAAGACAAAATAAATGTGAAAGAATGGTGAAATGAATTTCTGCACATGTTGTCTAAGGATTATGGTCTGATCACTAAGAGGAGAGACTGAAAAAAAAGTCACCTACAAAATTGATGATCCTAATAAGGGGGGATTTTATTTTTACTTTTTGAACTGTCATATCCTCTCTGAAAATGGCTTTGGAATGAAGTTTAGTGTATACATCAGTTTGCATCAGGCTGCTGTTATGTGACTTTCTGTTTTGGGGATCCATCTCTTCTCAGTGGAACCTCAAGTAACGGGACTGTTGGGATCCCGGATGCTGCCATTGTACTTTCTCCTCTATGTGTCTCCCTTTTCTCAAAATTTTCTCGTAGCAATCAAAGTAGATTCCATATAGTAGACTAATCCTCACCCATAGGGAGATGACCTCAGGGGAAAGAATCCTGGGAATTTCAGTCAGAACTGACCTTCAGGCCCAGATCATCAAGGGAATGCAGGATATCCCAGCAAATTTTAGTGTGATTTTAAGCTTTAATAGTTAAAAAATGCACAAGGATTTCTGTAACACCCTGTATAGCTCTTTCCTCAGTCATACTTCTTTTATATTTAGCCCAATTTAACTTAAGGGCAGAAATTATACACTCTCAATCTTTTGTAATCCACATAGCACCCAGGAGATATAGATAATATCTATCTATCTATCTATCTATCTATCTATCTATCTATCTATCTATCTATCTATCTATCTATTCATCCATCCATCCATCCATCCATCCATCCATCCATCCATCCATCTATCTATCTATCTATCTATCTATCTATCTATCTATCTATCTATCTATCTATCTATCTATCCATCTATCTATCCATCCATCCATCCATCCATCCATCCATCTATCTATCTATCTATCTATCTATCTATCTATCTATCTATCTACTTATCTATCTATCTATCTATTTATCTGTCTATCTATATTTCTAGAACCTTCAACAATGTTTGTTTACAGAAAAAAAGGAAAAATAAATCAAGGTAAGACATGGAAGGAGATAAATCTTAACTAGAGTTTAATTAGGGACAACTAGGTGGTACAGTGAATAGAGTGCCAGACCTGGAGTCACGAAGACTCATTTTTCTGAGTTCAAATCTGGTCTGAGACATGTACTAGCTGTGTGATCCTGGGCAAGTAACCTAACCCTGTTTGCCTCAGTTTCCTTATCTGTAAAAAGAGCTGAAGAAGGAAATGGCAAGCCACACAAGAAAACATCAAATGGAGTCTTAAAGAGTCAGACATGACTGAAATGAGTAACAATAACAAAAAAAAACAGGGTTTGTGGCATAAAAGGTGTTTGAATATGGAGGAATCATTTTTAGTCATTGAAGTGAAAGATAGAAGAGAGAGAAACATTAACAAAAGTCAGTTTGTTTGCCTGTATAAATCAGCGTAGATTTGGGTTTATTATGCTAAAAGTTTATTTCAATAATTTATCAGGTACAATATCAAGGCAATTGAGTAAGTAACAGGAAGTCTAGTTGTGAAAAAAAATCTTAAAGCTTATAAACAGTAATTTAAATTTGATATTTTGTCCATGGCCAATCTGTATTATTTGTGTCTTATGTGATTTCTGGCATTTTGTAATGTTTTCCCTATTTGGGAGAATTTTGCTGAAAGACAGCTTCATTATGGAAGCTCTTATAACTTGTAACCTTTGCAAGCAATACCCTTTTTTAATTATCAGATTAAAGGTATCATTGCAAATGTCTATAGCCTTCCTTTTGTCTATCTTTTTGCCAATTTGTCTTTTTCTCTTTTGCTCTTTCTTCCCTCTTTCTCCCTTTCTTTCTTTCATATGCACACACATCAAGATTCTTTTAAGACACTATTATTAATCACATAGGGTTTGTATTTTAAAAGAAATATTTTTGACCTGTGGAATCTTCTCATGGTTTTTGTTGTAATCAGTTCTAGGAACCTTTTTTCTTTATTGTTGGTGTTCCTGCAGTAAATAATTTATAAAGAATGTTTGATATCGCATAAGCCCAAATGACTTTCTGAAATGGAATAAAAGAAGGCATTGTTTTAGGAAGATGGCAGAAATCTATCTCTGAAAAGATTGGCTTTTTGTCAAAAATTCCTGAGATAGTGTCTACTCTCTTAAGTTCATGTTGCAGTTATAAAGAATGCATCAGTAAGTGGGAACTATATATTCCTCATATGTCGATGTCAATATCTTAGTGCTTTGAGGGATGGTAATCATAATCAGATGACACTCTGGAGACTGTGGAAACAACACTTTCATCAAATAAAATGAGTAATGTTGAAACATAAGTAGTGTTAATATGAATAATAGCAATTCTCTGGTAGTTACTCTTTAGGCAGTAAGAATGTTATATATCGATGATTTTTTTTTTCTGCATTATTCTGTGTAGTGTAAGCAGATATTTATGTGAGTGCACACCCACAGATAATTGTATAAAGAAGCTAAAAATCTGTTTCTTTAAGTTGAAATGAACATTCTGTGAATTTAAACATGTTTCTGGAATTCAGTTCATCAAATATGTGTTGTGAGTCACTTTATGTGCAAAGTATTCTACTAGGTACCGTGAGTGACACAAAATGAATATGACTAAATACCTACCCTCTAGGAGTTTGTACTCTGTTGAGTGGATAACATGAAGCAAATGCATAAATAACAAGCTAAGGCATAAAAAAAAGTACGATATGCAATGTACAATATGCTATTGGAATTCATGTAAGGGAGAAATCACATTTTCTGGAAAATCTGGAAAATTTAAATAGGGTCATAAGCAATAAATTTTTTTGTTTGTATGTTTTCTAGAAGTTAAGTCAGAGAAAGGGTATTCTGGACAAACATGGAAACAACATGAAAAAGCCATGGAATCAGGATGATGTGAGGCCTGTTCCAAGAGTAACACAATTTTTATAGATTATCTTTGTATGGCAATAGATTAATAAGGCAGCAAAGTGATGTAGTTACACAACCCAGGAGTCAGGAGGACCTCAGTTCAAATCCAGTCTCAGACACTTACTAGCTCTGTGACCCTGGGCAAGTCACTTAACCCTGTTTGTCTCAATGTATCATCTGCAAAATGAGCTGGGGAAGGAAATGGCAAACCACTCTAGTATCTTTGCCAAGGAAACCCCAAATGGGTCATGGAGAATCAGGCACAACTAAAAAGACTCAACAACAACAAAAACAAAATTAAGGTAGGGCTATAAAGACAGGTGGTTTTATTGTGAATGGCTTTGAATATGAGGCTCAATAGATTAATATTTATTCGGTAAACAATAAAGAGCCATCCATAATTGTTAAGTAGAGGAATAGTATGAGTGGAACTATGATTTTTCTGAGATTAATTTAGTTTTGGTGTGGGCAATGGATACTTAAAATGGGAAGATTGTTAGGAAGCTGTTGCAATAATATAATCAAGAGGAAATGAAGGTCTTCTTTTATACATTTAACAAATGTTTATTTAGCACCAACTATATGTAAAGCAATATAGTAGGGTTTGCTTCCATTACAGGGAATGGGAGAGTCAGCCTCAATGATTGAGAAAATGGGAATGTCAACAATAGGAATAGGGAAATTATGAGGAAAAACTGGTTGGGCAAATAGGATCAGGGAACAAATTATGGTTGAAACATTGGATGATATTTAGTTCAACAATTCAGCTTAATATTTTAGTCTTCTAAAATTCTGATCAAAGCAGAAGTTATTATTTCAGCAAGCAATTAGCCTTAGGAATAAAATAGGGCAAGGGAAAAGAAGGGACTGCCCTATAATATACCTGATATAAGTGAAAAAATGCTATAAGTGAATGCCCAAATTATATAATTTTAGAATGAGTTGTTATATTGAATAATATGATGAGAATTTTAAAATAGCAATAGTTTGTTATGATAAATTGAAACTAATAATAATAATAATAATAATAGTATTACAGGAACAAGTATATATGTACTTTTGGATCTAAAAGTCAATTGTGAAAGTACCAGAAGTGACAGAATGGCTTGTTAGTAGTTGGGATGGGGAGAGTACCTGAAGGTTTTTATGACCGCAAGCTCATGAAATAGCTGCTTATAAGAGCTAATGAATAATGAGCCTACATTAATAGAAATATAATCTATTGATGAAGGAAGGCAATAGTACCAGTATATTCTGTCTTATTCATACACCTTCTGGAGGACTGCAACACATTTTATACACATGTTTTGAGGGAGATATTCACTATGTGAAGTGTTTCCAGAGGGAGCAAGGGAAGGCTGGAGAGAATTATGATTTCACTTCAAAAACAAAATACCCAAGTTATTTGACAATATCAATTCTTTCAACAATGTTAAATTACTTCACAGCATTTCCTCTTATATTACTGATGATTGCAAACTCTGATAAGCATTCTCAAAACAGTGTAATTGGCCCCAAGCTCACAAGGAATCCAAGCTTTTTAGTGGAGGCAAACTGTTTGAGTGATACACTTAGGAAGCAAATATGTGAAGAACATGTCATTTTCAGTGTATTTTTGTCTCCTAAAAAATATTTCCTTAGAAACTTTCCATAACCTCTTGTCAGAACAAGATGACAAATTTGTCAATATATACCACAGAAAAAGGTATATCTTTTTTATAAAAATCATAAAAATATAAAATATTACATACCAACAAACAAAACTTCCCTATTTTGAAAAAAGATAGCTCAATCATGCTCTCAATCATTCACCCAAGAGCTGAGCAGTATGACTTTTTTTCCCCTTGAGCATTATTCTACCATGTTAATGTTTTAATGCAAAAACATTGAAAACTGTGCATGAATGTCTAGTAGAAGCTTCTGTATCTAACACAGTTGTTTGGAAAATGAGTTACCTCCAGATTTTCTCTGGAGATATGTTAGAGCTATCTTTTGGTTCTTTTTTTCCTATTTTGAACAACAATACTTTTAGAAGTTAGTTTAAAATTGGCTATTTTATCTTTACTCATTGACTTAAAAATGAAAACCTAGCTGAATATTAATTTGTTCAAAAAGAAAGAAATTGTAGGCAAATGAAAACATGGTCTTTTTTGTGTGTATATGAGGCAATCTGGGTTAAGTGACTTGCCCAGGGTCACACAGCTATTAAATGTCATGTGTCTGAGGCCAGATTTAAACTCAGGTCCTCCTGATTCCAAGGCCAGAGCTTTATGCACTATGCCACCTAGCTGCCCCCAAAACATGGTCTTTTAAAAGTCTGAGGCATCTTATAAGCACTGGAGTAAATAATAACAATCATAACATTGAAAGAATGCATATGAAGTTGCCAATTTTCTGGGGTTTTTTTATTATTCTCCCAATCCATCTTCTGTTATATTTTGTTTCCTTGTTTCTCTGTCTCTATATTTAATTAATGCTCTTCTTTTTTTTACCACATTATCCTCTTAATTAAAAAAAATATATTTTTCATTTAATATGTTGCACTATTTTGCTCGTCTAGATACCTATGCTTTACCTTGAGAATCACATCTCCCTTTCTTCAGGAAATTTCTTTCAAACTCAGGCTAAAGGCTCTATTCCTCAAATTCTCCTCTTAGCTTCCTACTTCTTTTATATCAATTACTGATAACTGCTTCAAATATTTTTTTTCCATTTTTATGGAAAGTTTCTTATTGAAAGTGTTCTTTGGTACTATTGCCAACTCCTTCTAGTATATCCTATAGTAAACATTAAGATGTTTGGTAGATTTTGAATCAATAAGTGAAAAAAATGTATTAAATACCATGCTATATGCAAATGACTATGGATTATGTTCTTTCTTTAGTTTTTTTTCTTTTTCCTTACTATATCTGAAATGCAAAGTCTCCTCACTTCTACCTTGTGGAATCCCTGTACAAAGGACAATCTAAGTGCCACCTACTATATGAGGATGACCATGTAAACTTCAGAGGACTGGAGTATCTTACCATTCTCTTTTGGGTCCTCTCCTAGCAGTAGTCCCCAAATTGCTAATGAAAATCATATTTCACAAACTACATACACTGAGAAAAGGCAGCTTTTAGACTTTACAAGGAACACAAATGATAAATGGCTTAATTCATAGAAGGAACTTTATAAGCATCTCACAAAGAGGGGAAATGGCCTTTTAGCAAGCCAAAAAATATTAGAATGAAATTCTTTGATGAGGAGAACTACTTCATTTTTACTTTTGTGTTTCTAGCACATAGCATTCACATCCCCACCCCTGCAGCCTCCAGTTCAGATTCAGTCAAAGTACCACACTTGAGGACATAGAGGCCCACATGTGGCCTCACAGCTGCAGGCTCCCCATCCCTAAATACATGGTAAGGTACAGAAGGCTTGTGCAAAGAAAATCATTATTAAGTCTCTTAATTGAGCTAGACTTCCAGAAGGAGTTGATTAGAGGAACTTTTTTTTTAACCCACATAGATAGATGAGAGTATTTATATTTAGGCCTACAGGGAGCACACTTTAGAAAATCTAGCAATCTTTGTTAGGTCTTTCATTTATTTTCTATGGAATACAATGTGTTACTTATTCAAAATTATAAAATACCACACATCAATTTCAGCCCACTAGACTTATTCACACAAAACACCCAAATAGTATATAAATAAACTGAAATGAATTGCCATGCATAAATAAGAAAATTAATTTTTCACTTGATCATTTTCTTTCAAGTGTAATTAACAGTGTCATTCTAAGAATGTAAAAGTAGGCAATTATTGTTTGCAAGGAGGGGTGAAACTGAGAGAAAGCTTCTTCCATCCTGTTACAGCACTGCTCTGCTTCCCAGAGGCAGTAACTCAGATTTCTACAAGTGCATTTTCAGTGCAAAAAAAAGGGTTGAAGAAAGGAAAGCTGTTACACTGGGCTGTATATTCACTGAAAAGTATCTAGGCATGTTGGTGTCAGAAAAGGAGCTTTATAGATCATCTAGTCCTGTCCCCTCATTCCATAATGGAGTAGACAGAGGTCTAGAAATATGGAGTGACTTGTACAAAGTCACATACTTCATTAGTTTGTGATTAAGTCTTACATGATCCACCCCCAAACCCTCCCTCCAGGTGAATATCTGTATAAACTTCTGTGTCTCGGAATTTTTGTCCTCTATGGGTGTCTTCTATCATGGTTAAATTTTCTTAATATAAATTCATTATTTATTCATTTAAAAATTCTTTTATTTTTTAATTTTGGGTTTCAGATTCTGTCCTTTCCTTCTACTCCCTCCCCCATCCACTAAGAAGGCAAGGAATATATCCATTATACATATGAAACCATGTAAAACATATTTCCATATTAACCATATTGCAAAAAAACCAACAACAACAAAAAAAGTGAGAAAAACATACTTCCATCTCTGGAGTCCTAAATTCTTTGGAATTATCTTAGATCATTTTATTTATCACAGTACCAAGTTTTTTACAGTTATTCATCATTACAACATTGCTATTACCATAAGCAATGATCTTTCTCTTCTTAATTCACATTGCATCAGTTCACATTGATCTTGCCATTTTTTTTTCTGAAACCATGCCCCTAATTATTTCTTATAACACAATAATACTACATCACAATCATATGCTATAACTTGTTCAGCCATTCTTCAATTGATGAGTATCACCTGAATTTGCAATTCTTTGCCACCACAAAAAGAGCTTATGTAAATATTTTCTTTCATGTAGGTCCTTTTTCTTTGATCTCTTTGGGATACAAACCTAGTAGAAGTATTTTGGTTCAATTGGTATGAACAATTTTATAGTCTCCCTTAATCTATTCTCCCTTTAATAGTTCCTCCCTTTACCTTATCCCCTTCTCTTCCTATTTCCCTATTAGGTAACATAGATTGTATACACAATGGAGTGCATTATATACATTCTTCCCTTTTTGAACTAATTCTGATGAATGAGGTTCAAATCTTCCTTGCCACTCCTCCTCAATTTTCTCCACCACTGTAAAATATCTTCCTTACATGCCTCTTCTATGTAAGAAAAAAAAAAAGAAAAACAACCTGTACCTTCTTTCTTCTTTCAGTTCACCCTTTCTCACCCTTTCATTTTTTTTGGAGACTATTCCAATATAATTGATTCTCCCCATGCTCTCTGTGTAAACTCCTCTTAACTGTTCTAATAATAATAAAGTTCTTGGGAATTACATAAATCACCTTCCCATATAGGAATGTAAATATTTTAATCTTATTCAGTTCTTTATGATTTCTCTATCATTTTTATCTTTTTATGTTTCTTTTGAGTCTTGTGTTTCAATGTCAAATTTTCAGTTCAGCTCTTATCTTTTCATCAGGAATAATTAAAAGTCCTCTATTTTATTAAATATCTATTTTTCCCTTGAAGGATTGTACTCAGTTTTTCTAAGTAGGTTATTCTTGGTTATAATCCTAACTCTTTTGCCTTCTGTAATATCATATTCCAAGCCTTATGCTCATTTAAGATGAAAGCTAATTCTTGCGTGATTATTACTGTGGCACCATGATATTTGAATTTTTTTCTTTCATGCAGCTTGTAATATTTTCTTCTTGAATGGGAAGCTCCGGAATTGGCTATCATAGTCCTGGGAGTCATTTTAGGATCTCTTTCAGAAGAGGAGAATCTTTCAATTTCTATTTTACTCTCTGAATGTGAGATATCAAGGTAGTTTTCCTTTATAATTTCTTAAAATATGGTATGAAGGCTCTTTTTTTTTTATTATGGCTTTCAAGTAATCCAATTATTCTTAACTTATCTCTCCTCAATCTATTTTCCAGGACAGTTTTTTTTTTGTTTTGTTTTTCTCATGAGATATTTCACTCCTATTTTTTCATTCTTTTCTCTTTTTTATTTTTTGATGTCTTATACAGTTATTAGCTTCCAGTTGCCAGGTTCTAATTTTTAAGGAATTATTTTCTTCAGTGATCTTTTATACCTCTTTTTTCCATTTGGCAAATTCTGCATTTTAAGGAATAGTTTTGTTCAATAAATTTTTGTGCCTCCTTTTCCTTTGACCTATTCTGTTTTTAAGGTCTTTTTTCTTCAGTATTTTGAGGGGCCTCTTTTACTAAGCTAGTAATTCCCTTTTCATAATTTTAATTCATTACTCTAATTCCGTCCTCCACTTCATTTCCCCCCTCTATCGCTGTTTCCTCTTTAACTTTTCTAAGAATTCTCATTGGGTTGGAGTCCAATTGGTATTTTTCTTTGAGGCTTGCTTGTTGATGTTTTTGAATTATTCTTTTGAATTTGTGTCTTAGTCTTCCCTGACACCATAGTAACTTTTTATGGCCAATTTTTTTATTTGTTCATTTTTGGTTCTTTTCTTATCTTTCCAGACTGCTTCTTGACTTTGAACTTTATGTTAATGTTGCGCTCTGCTTTCCTGGGGGTGGAGAGACACTTTCCCAAGCCTCAAATGTTTTTATGTTGCTGTTCTCATAGTTCTAGGGGTCTGAAAGTTTTTGGTGTTTCCAAGGTAGTGTCATCTAGGGAGAGATATAGTCACTGCTCTCCTGGTCTGTGTCTCGTCTTTACCCAGAATGGGCCCTTCTTCCTTACAGCTATAATCACTAAAGTTCCTCTTAGCCCTGGAACTATGGCCAAGTCCCCTGCTCTCCTGCAGCCACAAGGGCTAGTGCTCCTTTTTGTCTTGGAAATGTCACCATGGCCCTTACTCTCTTCTAACTAACCACAATAGCTCCTCTCTTCCCTGGAACTATAACCCAGAACTGTGTCTGGTCAATAGAGATGACAATCAGTTCTAGCTGTAACTAGTGCCAGTTGCAGATACCCTGCAATCTCTTTCTGACTAGTTTTCTGAACACTTTACCATCTTTACAGGAAGCTACTTCTACTGCTGAGGCCACTATTGCTACCACCTATGCATATACTTTAAGCAAGCCCCCACCTTGGTATCATAGACTTCTCCTGCCAACCTCCTAATTTTTCTTAAGTCAGACAAGTTTCTCACCCTAACCTTTTGTTGACTTTGCCATTCCAAAATTTGATTTAAGGAGTTATCTTAAAGATGTTTGGAGGGCAATGTTTAGAAAGTTCAGCTGGTTTAATACTTTTAATCTGCCATCTTCAGGGTTTCTTTCTGTCATTGTTATTTGTGTATCTGTCTTTCTTCTCATACTAGGTAGGATTCCTATGCAGCTCTTAAGTATTATATAATCTATCTTATATCCCAGAATCCAGCACATTGTCTTGCAAATAGTACAAGCTTTAAAAAAAAAAGTTTATTGAATTTGACTAGGGTAAGAATGAATGAATGAATGAAAACAAACAAACATTGATTTTACCTTTTTGCCAGGCACTGTGCTAAATGCCAGAGACAAATATAAGCAATCAAGAAAGCCTCTACCCTAAAGGGACTTGCTTTCAACAGGGAAAAGAATAGAAAGAATTGCTGATGTACTGGGGAGGTACATCTTAGTCTGGAAATGAGGGGAATTGTACATTGCTCTGGATTCTTTAGCAAAATAAGGCAAGAATTCAGCTATGAGAGCACAGGGCTTCAAGGGTGGATAATAACTTATAGGAGGAGGAGGTCCTTGTCATTTTTCTATTTTGTTCTTCTAGAAATGTTCTACTTCCCTTCTCTAGCTCTTCTTCCCTGATGAATCCAGGCCTTCCCTGCTTTCCCCCCCCCCCAACCTATCTCAAAAATACACATAAGCACAAAGACAGGGAGAAGAACAGAGGGAAGACAAGGGGCCACAGAAGCAATGTTTCCTACTTACTCCAAGGTTCTTCATTATTCCATCTTATTATAATCTTCTGTAGATATTATGAGTATAATCTGTCTCTCTATCTCTGTCTCTGTTCCTGTCTTTCCTTCTCCGTTCTCTCTCTGACTCTCTGTCTCTTTCTGTGTTTGTGTGTATGTGTCCCTTGTTTCTCTGACTCTCATTCATTTTAATAAAAAAAAAAGTTTACTTTGTGTGAGAGAGGTATTCCTTCTAACTTTAACTTTACCTGAAGATAATATTTGTTACTTACTAGGTAACCTCTGCTCCTGAATCATTTTCTGCATTGATTTATCTGAGTCAGCACTAAGCAATTGATGATCCAACTTTGTTTCTTTCTCTTTTCAGAATATAAAACTTTATAGGCAACACTATGATTATAGTTCTAATTCTACTTTGTGAGATGCAATTAAATTGCAGGATTGGTGAAACTGGGAACATTTTTCTTCCAATTGCAAAAATATTTCCCACGTTTTAATGCTTTTGTGCTAATTTCTACAAATGTAAATGTTTCTTCCTCAAAAAAAAATTATAATACCCACTCAAGGAATAGCAAGTAATACAGGTAGAAAAATGATAACTAATAATCCAACACTTTCCAGATAAGTAGATTTTTTTCCCACATTTAGTTGTGCTTTTAGCTCACTGTCACTCATGGCACTCAAAAATGTCATTGATTACTTTTCAAATGGGAAATGCTTGCAGGTACACTGAAACACAGATTAGCTCAATAAGGCAGCTGCAAATTGCTACATTAGGCAGCAAATTGGGGAAACCATTTGTACTCTATGTTCCTTGCTCATAGAGCCTGTGAAAATTCTTTCCCAAACAATACCACATGAGGTGGGTGAACTGGCTTGCAATGGTGCTAGGCCAGTTAGTGTAGCTGTCATTACAATGGTCACTGGTGACAGTGAGCCAAATGTCATGAAATTAGCCAAAATGAAGAGTTAAGTTTTGATCAGTGCATTTCACAATTATATGTACTGCCTAATTAATTATAGAGAATCATAGAATGAAAATGATGGAGCAGATTTTAGAGCAGCGTTGACTTGGAGTCAAAACCTGGATTTAAATCAAGATCTCATGACAGTTACCAGCTCTGTGACCTTTCACAACGCACTACATTCCCCCCACCCAATCCATCTCCCACACTATTGCCCAAAGTGTTTTTTCTTTAAGCATGGATATGAGCATGCCTCTCCACTACTCACTAAAAATAAGTCACTCTTTGTTATCTCCAAGCCAAAAAAGAAACTCTATTATTTAGCTTTTAAAGCCCTGTACAACCTGGCCTAACTAACCTTTCCAGTCTCATTCTGCATTGCTTCTCCTTGTCTACAGTCTATCGAAGCAAAGGGGCCTTATTACAGTTCTTGAAAAATGGCTTTATGTGTCCCAACTCTATACCTTTTTACTATACAACCCCCGTGCCACAAATGCGCTCCCTCTTCCCTTCTGTGTCATAGAATTATTTCCTTCCTTCCAGATGCATCTCAAACTTTAACTTCCTTATGCAGCCATTCCTGATCTTCTCCATCTGTCCTTCAATGAGAGAACATTCTTCTACAAAACACATTATTTATTTTGTATTTATCCTGAGACATTAAGAGATGAGAAGAAAATAAGAGAAGTCTCCCTCTAAACAATTTGCTGTCTTTGAAAGGAGCAACTTTGATTTTGTTTTTTGTTCTGTTTTGCTTTGTTTTTCAGTGTCTAAGACAACACCCAGAGCAAAGGCAGTGCTTACTAAAATGTTAGTTGATTAATCTCTCTGTGTCTTAGTTTCCTAATTATAAAATAGTGATCATAATATTTATGTTATCTTGTCCCTTATACACACACGTACGCATATGTATACATACAGAGATAAGTATGCACATCATGTTGTTATGCAGAAAGATTTTTGTATATTTTTAAGGAGTTGTGAGGTTTATTCTTGAACAGATGAGTCAATGTAGTGAATAGAGTCTTCTGTGCCTGCAGACAGGATGACAGGGGTTAAGAGTCCACATTTGGCACTTGTTAAGAATGTTTTCTTTTTTTTTCATACATAACCAAATCACAACCTCTCTAAGCATCAGGTAACTTTCTATGATTTACAGTCTTCATTCTAGATTGATTGTAACCTGTGGATGGAGAAAGCTCTCATAATGATAAAATAACATCATGTAGGCCTTAAAATTTCCATTCACTATTTAGCTCCTGACCTCATTTTTTCCTATTGCCAACATTATATCAGAGATGAGCACTTGTACCACCAACAATATATGAGATACATGGAAAGTTTGCTTTAAGCAAATTTGAAAGAAAAATACTAATTAATGAAATCATAGATGCCTGCCTGTTCACACAAACATGCACAAAACATACACACACACATGCACACACACACACAAGTCAGTTTATATTCTACCATAATTTTTATTTTTTGTGGTATGGCCACAATATCAAACTTTATTCTTGTTTTTTTGTTATAAGCCTAAGTCTATATATATAAATGTATATGTGTATATATAAAAACATAAAGAAGAAGCAGTATAGTAAATAGAGAAATTGACTTACAACCAGGGAGACTTGAGATTGAAGACTGTATTAGATATTTATTAATGGGGTCATTTGGGAAAGTAATTAACATCTCACCCTCAGTTTTAACATTCATAAAATGGGAATAATTATAGGACCTACTCAACAATGTTGTTGAGAGAATCAAATACTTGTTTACTGTTGTATGAGGGGCACCTAGGTGTCACAGTAGATAGAATGCTAGGTGTGGAATCAGGAAGACTCATTTTCTTGAGTTCAAATCTGGACTTGGCTCCTACTAGCTGTGTGACTCTGGAAAAGTCACTTAAGTTTTTTTTTTTTTATCTGTAAAATGAGCTAGGGAAGGAAATGGCAAACTACTCCAATATTGTTGCCAAGAAAAGTCCTAAAGGGGTCACAAAGAGACAGGCATGACTGAAAATGACTGAGCAACAAAAATATACACAAAGTACTTTCTAAACATCAAAACAAGATATCATCATTAGTTATTGTTATTATGACAGGGATTATTATGTATTATCCAATTCACAGGAAAAAAATATATATACATCATGTAGGTGGTTTATAGAGAAGTTTACACTAGGATATAAGATTGCCAAGGAGGGTAAGGACATATTAAAGATTCCCTTGGACTTCCAGAGTATGGAATTTTGATGTTTCCTTAGGTATTTAGAGGAGCCTTAGAAGGCTTTTGATTGTGGAAATCACTTCCCAAAAATTCTCTTAGATTAACAACAGACATCTATATATCATAATAAATGATGTTCATGACAGGCCTGTAATATGCTATAGGTGAGTTAATGTCATTTCAGATAATGAAAATAAAGGCAAGAGAAGATAAATGACTTTGGAACATGGTCTCAGTATTAATAGTAATTATCATAGGGGGAATTAAACCCAAATTTTCTAAGATCCAAGCCTATCCCTAGTCTATACCAAGCTGTCTTTTTTTTTTCCTTACTGATGCTATTGTTATTCAGCCTTGTCTGGCTATTGTTGATCCCATTTGCAGTTTTATTTGCAAAGATATTGGAGTAGCTTGCCATTTCCTTTTCCAGTTCATTTTCCACATAAGATAATTTAGGTAAACAAGGTTAAGTGACTTGCCCAGGGTCACACAGTTAGTAAGTGTCTGAGGTCAGATTTGAACTCAGGTTTTCCTGTCCTAAGGCCTGGAACCCTATTTAACTGCCCCTCCTTTGTTATAGAAAGTTTGAACTACTGGTAGTATATAAGCTGGGCTAGAGAATAAAAAAGAACAGAAACAAAAAGACCAGTTTGTAAAATACTGTTATACCCCATTAATATTTTAAATAAAATATTAAATAACATTAAATATTAAAGAAAATATTAGCAAATAGATTATAGCAACTTATCACAAGAATAATACACTATGACCAGGCAAGATTTATACCAAGAATGCAGGGCTGGTTCAATATTAGGAAAAGTATCAGCATAATTGATCATATCAACACCAAAACCAACAGAAACTGCATGATCATCTCAATATATGCAGAAAAAGCTTTTGACAAAATACAACACCCATTCCAACAAAAAACATTAGAGAGCATAGAAATAAATGAAATCTTCCTTAAAATAATAAATAGCATATACCTAAAACCTTCAGCAAGCATCATATATAATGGGGACAAGCTAGAAGCATTTCCAATAAGACTGGGGGTGAAACAAGGATGTCCATTATCACCACTGTTGTTCTATTTCGTACTGGAAACGTTAGCTTTAGCAATAAGAGAAGAAAAATAAATTTAAGGTATTAGAATAGGCAAAGGATAAACAAAACTATCCCTCTTTGCAGATGAGATGATGATTATATTTAGAGAATCCTAGAGAATCAAGTAAACTACTTGAAATAATAAACAACTTTAGCAAAGTTGCAGGTTATTAAATAGACCCACATAAATCATCGGCATTTCTATATATTACCACAAAGCCCAACAAAAAGAGATAGAGAAATTCCATTTAAACTTATTGTAGACATTATAAAATATTTAGGAATCTACCTTCTGAAACAAATCCAGGAACTCTATGAACACAATTACAAAACACTTTTCACACAAATAAAGTCAGATCTAAATAATTGGAAAAACATCAGTTGCTCATGGGTAGGCCAAGCTAATATAATAAAAATGACAATTCTACCTAAGTTAATTTACTTATTAGTGCCATATCAATTGAACTGCCAAAAAACATTTTATAGAGTTAGAAAAAATAATAACAAGATTCATTTGGAGTAACAAAAGGTCCAGAATATCAAGGGAACTAATGAAACGAAAGGCAGGGAAAGGTGACCTACACATTCCAGATCTGAAATTGTATTATAAAGCAGCAATCATCAAAACTGCTTGGTACTGAATAAGAAATCAGTGGAATAGGTTAAGTATACAAGACACAGTAGTCAATGACTATAGTAATCTATTATTTGATAAACATAAATACCCCAGCTTGTGGGATAAGAACTCACTCTTTAACAAAAACTGCTGGGAAAACTGGAAAGTAGTATGGCAGAAACTAGGCACAGATCAAAATCTGAAACCATGTACTAAAATAAAGTCGAAATGGGTTCATGATTTAGATATAAAAGCTGATACTGTAAGCAAACTGGGAGAGCAAGGAATAGTTTACCTATCAGATTTATGGAGAACAGAAGAATTCATGACAAAACAGGAGAGAGAGAACACTACAAAAAGCAAAATGGATAACTTTGATTATATTAAATTGAAAAGTTATCATGCAAACTAAGCCAATGCAACCAAGATTAGAAGAAAAGTAGAAAACTGGGAAAGAATTTTTACAACCAGTCTTTCTGATAAGGGCCTCATTTCTAAAATATTTAGAAAATTAAGTCAAATTTATAAGAATACAAGTCATTCCTCAATTGATAAATGCTCAAAGGATATGAACAGGCAGTTCTCAGATGAAGAAATTAAAACCATCTATAGTCATATGAAAAAAATGCTCCAAATCTCTATTGATCAGACAAATGCAAATTAAAACTGAGGTACCACATCACACCTATCACATTGGCCAACATGACAAAACAGCAAAATGATAAATATTGGAGAAGATGTGGGAAAATTGGAACACTACTGCATTGTTTGTGGAGTTGTGAAATGATCCAACCATTTTGGAGAATAATTTGGAACTATGTCCAAACGGCTTTAAAAAATGTATGCACACTTTGACCCAGTAATACCACTTCTAGGGCTGTATTCCAGAGAGATTATACAAATGGGAAAATGATTCATATGTACAAAAATATTTATAGCAGCTTTTCGTGGTGACAAAGAACTGGAAGTTGAGGGAATGCCCATCAATTTTGGAATGGCTGAATAAGTTGTTCATTGTGCTATAAGAAATGATTAACAGGCTGACTTCAGAAAAATCTGGAAAGTCTTGTGTTGTCTGATGCTGTGTGACATGAGCAGAACCAGGAGAATCTTATACACACTAACAACCACATTATGTGATGACTAATATTGATAGAATTAATCCTTCTCAGCAATACAAGGATCTAAGACATCTCCAAAGGCCTCATGATGGAAAATGCTATCCACAAGGAAGAAAGAACTATGGAGTTTGAATGCAGATCGAAGCATAGTATTTGCTATTTTTCCTTCTGTTTCTTTTTGTTTCCTCTTTCTGGTGGTCCCTCCTATTGGTTCTCATTCTTAAAACATCACTAATGTGAAAATATGTTTAATAGGAATGTATATGTATAGCCTATATCAGACTGCACACCCTCTTGTGGAGGAAGGTTGGAAGGAAGAGAGGGAAAAATTTAAAACTCAAAAGCTTATGGAAGTGATAGTTAATAATTCAAAATAAAGTAATTAAAAACAGTTTTAAAAAGGATTATTACAATGACAATGGAAATAGAAAGGAGAAGGTTAAAATGTGGAAAGTCAAAAAGATGATTAGAGAAAATTATACAGGGGGTGGAGCCAAGATGGTGGAGTGAAATCAGTGACTTGCTTGAGCTGTCCCCCAAACCCCTCCAAATACTTATAAAAAATGGCTCTGAACAAATTCTAAAGCAGCAGAACCCACAAAAAGAGAGAGTGAAACAAATTTCCAGCCCAAAATATAACCCAGATGATTGATCAGAAAAGTGTATGGCACCGGGCTGTGAGCAGATCACAGCACGGCATGGGTGCGCAGGTGGCAGCAAACCTGGAGCAGGCCTCAGAGGACTGAATCGTGGGCAGCTGTGGAGGTTTCCAGACTTCTCAATCCACAAATGCCAAAGACAACTTAGAAGGTCAGTGGGAAGAAGTCTGTTTCTGCGGTGCTGAGACAGGAAGGCATGGTGTCAGCTCCATTCCTCAAGAGTGTGGCGTTGGGGAGGGGCAGCTGCCTCCTGAGCTTCCAGCCCACAGACTGAGGGGGAGTCCAGTGGCTGATCAGAGAGGGGTTGCAGGGATCTCTTTGCCAGTGCTGAAGCAGGATTTTCTTGCTTTGCCCGTACTTGGATCTGGGTCACAGTTCTGCATGGTGGTCCTGGGGTGAGGAGGTGTGGTGTGGTGGAGCTTATAGTGGCTGTGGAGAGAAAAACCCTCCTCACAGTTACAGGACAGAAGGGAGTACTTGTGGTCACAGGCCAGGAAAGGAGTAAACACCTCACCCCTCATCATACCACCTTGGAAGAACTGAAAATTTACAGATCTCTACAAGAATCTCTGAAAACAGCTGTACAAACCCCCAAAGCTTGGGACAGTACATTCTCCACACTGGAAGCAGACTCTTACCTTAACAAAGAGTTTAAAACTCAAGTAATTGGCCAGGATCATGAGCAAGCAGTGCAAAAAGAATCACACTATAGTATCTCACTTTGGTGAAAAAGAAGATCAAAATATACAACCAGAAGACAACAAAGTCAAAGCTCCTACATCCAAAGCCTCCAAGAAAAATATGAATCAGTCCCAGGCCTTGGAAGAGCTCAAAAGGGATTTTGAGAAGTAAGGGAAGTAGAAGAAAAACTGGGAAGAGAAATGAGAGTGATGCAAGAAAATCATGAAAAACATGGCAACAGCTTGCTAAAGGAGAGCCAAAAAAATACTGAAGAAAATAACACCTTAAAAAATAGCCTAACCCAAAAAGCCAATGAGAAGAAAAATGCCCTAAAACGAAAAATTGGCCAAATGGAAAAGGAAGTCCAAAAGATTACTGAAGAAAATACTTCCTTAAAAATTAGAATAAAGCATTGGAAGCTAGTGACTTTATGAGAAATCAAGACACTGTAAAACAAATCCAAAAGAATGAAAAATTAGAAAACAATGTGAAATATCTCATTGGAAAAACAACTGACCTGGAAAATAGATCCAGGAGAGAGAATTTAAAAATTATTGGACTATCTGAAAGCCATGATCAAAAAAAGAGCCTAGACATCATCTTTCAAGAAATTATCAAGGAAAACTGCCCTGATATTATTAGAACCAGAGGGCAAAATAGAAATTGAAAGAATCCACCAATCTCCTCCTGAAAGAGATCCCCAAAGGAAAACTCCTAGGAATATTATAGCCAAATTCCAGAGTTCCCAGGTCAAGGAGAAAATATTACAAGCTGCCAGAAGGAAACAATTCAAGTACTGTGGAAACACAATCAGGATAACACAAGATTTAGCAGCTTCTACATTAAAGGACTGCAGGGCATGGAATATAATATTCCAGGAGGGCAAAGGAGATAGGATTACAACCAAGAATCACCTACCCAGCAAAACTGAGTATAATCCTTCAGGGAATAAATGGTCATTCAGTGAAATAGAGGACTTTCAAGCATTCTTGATGAAAAGACCAGAGCTGAATAGAAAATTTGACTTTCAAATACAGACTCAAGTGGAACATGAAGAGGTAAACAGGAAAGAGAAATCATAAGAGACTTATTAAGGTTGAACTGTTTACATTCCTGCATGGAAAGATGATATTTATAACTCATGAGACCTTTGTCAGTATTAGGGTAGTTGGAGGAAAAAAATTATATGTATGTATATAGATAGATAGATAGATAGATAGATAGATAGATAGACAGATAGATAGATAGAGGGCACAGGGTGAGTTGAAGATTAAGGGGTCATGTCTGGAGAGTAGAATTAAGGGATGAGAGAGGATGATACTCAGAGAAGAAGAAAGGGAGAGGTAGAATGGGGTAAATTATCTCACAAAAAAACATAAAAGAAAAGTCTCTTACAGTAGAGGGGAAACGGGGGAAGGTGACAGGGAATGAGTGAATCTTATTCTCATAGGATTTGGCTTAGGGAGGGAATAACATACACATTCAATTGGGTATGGAAATCTGCCTTACCCTACAGGAAAATAGGGAGAGAAGCGGACAAGAGAGCAGGGGATAATAGAAAGGAGGGCAGATTGGGAAAGGGGATAATCAGAAGTAAATACTTCTGAGGAGGGACATGGTCAAAAGAAAAAATGAAATAAATGGAGGGCAGGATAGGATTAAGGGAAATACAGTTATTTTTTCACAACATATCTACTATGGAAGTGTTTTGCATAACTGTACATGTATAACCTATATTGAGTTGCTTGCCTTTTTAATGAGGGTGGGTGGGGAGAGAGGGAGGGAGAAAATTTGAAACCTGAAGTACTGGGAAATAAGAAATACAGGAAATGGGGTACAGAAGTCTATCCTGCCCTATGGGAAAATAGAAGGGGAAAGGGATAAGAGAGGACAGATTAGGGGGAAGTATATTCAGAATTCATGCCATCTTGGGGTATGTGGAGGGGTGAGATGGGATGAAAATTTGGAACTCAAAATCTTGTGGAAGTAAATACTGAAAACTAAAAATAAATAAATTTATATTTTAAAAAATTATATGATTGGTTGCGGGTGAAGGTTGCAGAGGAAGGAGTCTAGAATATTTATGAGATTTTAAGCCTAGATGACTGGGAAGTTGAGTGGGGTTGCTGGCTTGGTGGAAAAAAAATATGATGAATTAGAGATGATAACAAAACACTCAGGTTAAGATCATAGATTACAATAGATTTAAAAAGCTGGAAGTGAGTTCAGAAATCACTCATTCCCGCTAATATTTTCCAGGATATTTGTTTAGAAAATAATTTGAAACATTCAACTGAAATTCTGGAGACAGATCAATTAAATTAAAAAAGCAATTACTGGATGCCTACTATGTACCTAACACTGGGTGAATAAAGAGAAAAACAATCTCTGCCCTCAAGGAGCTTGTATTCTATTGAGAATGGAGACAAGATTATATGGAGATAATTAAACATAACATATATGGAAATAAATACAAAATGATCGATGAACCCTCACAAATGGGTGAATTGGGAAAGGTCTCATGGGAGGTGGCACTTGAAAGGAGATAAGATTTCAAAGAGGTAACTACGGTATGGTAATTATGACAATTACATTTTCAGGGAGAATAAAAAGTAGATGACTGATAGTTTGGGCTTCTTAGTGCTGGTGTAAAGACCTTGAAACCAAGGAATCATGCCTCTGTTACATCTTGGTTCTGAGGGAAATGAATCAGACTGGAAACTCAGAATGCATCACATTGAGTTTTGGGAACCAAGTCATGATTCTCTCATGCTTTCCTTTTTACCAAAGACTTCCTTCAGACCAACCCTGAGTAGGGGAAACTAATGCAAGGATCATTATCCCCATTCTACAGATGACAAAATAGAGTTTCATTGAGGTTAAGAATAGCACAGTGAAGAAATTTCATGTCAAAGATTACATAACAGGTCCTGATACCAAATTTAAACCTCTTTCCACTTTGCTATTTTGTCAACAGACTTCAGTTTGACGATTGGCTCAGCATTTGTTAGTTGAGTGACCTCATACATCATGCAGTCCCCGTGGGTTTAGGCTGTATTAGCAGAGTTCATTTTCTAGAATTAATAGAGATAAGACTTCATAAACAAATAACATTGACCTTATTTGGGATAATGCGTCCAATTCACATTTACAGAGGGGCATTGGCAAAACCTTCAGTTTTCTCACCTGTTAAATAGGGTTAATATTGTCCTGTCAACGGCTAACACTAGTATCACATTTCAAGTCTTGCAGAGTTCTTTACATACATTACCTCATTTGAGCTTCATAATAACCATAAAAAGTAGTTGATCTTACTATCTTTATTTTATAGATGGTAGAAAATTAAGCTAACAGAGGTTAAATAACTTACCCATGATCATGTAGCTGATAAGTATCTAAGGTAGGATATGAACTCGGGACTTCCTCAGCACAAGTTTCAATATTCTACTATACCTCCTAAAAGTGCTTCATAACCATGAAGTCCTATGCAAACATAAGCTGTTATTTTTAGTATTTCTAAATCAAGGTGATTGGGAAGGCTCCTCTCCTCCAAAGAATGCTTCACTGACCAGAGGAGTATACCTATATATATAGTGAATATCTGAATATTCCTGCAATAGCGAAGATTTCTGATTTCTTTGCTTAAAAAGTCTATCTAGTATTAAATACAGACACCACTGAGGACAATTAAAATTTAGGCCTTATCAATACAACATAGTATGAATGTGTTTTTTTTTCTTTACTTAAAAATATTTTATGTTTGTCTTTTGTTTTTGGAAGACAGCAGGAGTATGATGGTTGTATTCAGTGGGTTTTCGGGGGCTTGGAGATGATGGCATTCAGTCCCAAGAACCAAAGAGAAAGAGAAACTTTCCCTAGAAAGGGAAACTTAGGGACACTGAAGACAAATCTTGATTATGACTGCCTATGTACAAATTTCAGCAAATAATGCTTGTATAACAGAAAGTAGTAATGAGAAATTCAAGCTGAATAACTATCTCCTTTAAACTTCTATACAAAGACAAGGTCCTTGTGATGCTTCTGTCCTTTAGCTCCTTGTTATGTTTTATTTTTTCTTTCACTTTTACAAACAGAGGCTCCTTTGTACTAACTCTGGGAGACATTGAAGAGGGTGACCTGGAGTAGTGGCAGCTGTGCTGTGCAAATTGTGTCAATGATAATACTTTTTGAAGAGATCTATTTGGAGGAAGAAAAAAAAAACCTAAGTGTTTTCAGGAGGGCCTCTGTTCTGGGAATGTTTCTGTCTCCATTTGGCTTTGTGTACTCATTACTGCTTTTCTCAATTGTTCTTCTCATGTGCTTACTCCTTTCTCATTAAACTAAGGAAGAGGATTTGTCATCCTTGTTTTCATAGTCTACTGTTTCTTCTAGCCCCTCCACACCGTCTTGAGTGCAATATTGCTTGTTTATGATAATAGCATGAACACATAAATTCAAAGTTAAACCACAAAGGCCCAGAAGACTTACAGAATCCCCAAATATGTATCTTAAAAAGAACCATGTTAAAAGACAAGACAAACAAAACATAGTCTGAAAAAAAAAAATCATGTAAAACTATCATTTTGTTTCTGTAAGGAACAGAAGAGCAATAGTGACTTGTTGTACATATTAGACTCTCCTTTGTCATTCTAGCTGTATCACCAGTTAACTATGTGACCCTAGGTAAGTCACTTGACTTCAGTTTCATCATATGAAAAATGAAGGGGTTCTTCCAAATATTGTTTAAGGTCTTTAACAGCTATAAAACTGATAAATATTCGTCCCCTCTTTACACAAACAAACTTTAGGCTCCAAGATAGCCAAAGAACATGACAGATGACAGAATTAGGATTCAAGTATATCTTAGCAGAAACAAATAAATGACCAGGGGGTGGGGGTGAGGGGGGGGAATACAATGTAAAAGTTGCCCACAGAGTTCTTCAAAACCTGTTTTCAGAGAAATGTGACTATACCTTAATTTTACATTAAACAACCTTGCCTTTAGTAAATTAAATTGTAATATTATCTGAGGACATGGGAATATATCACTGCTAAAAAATATTAAGGAAGTTTAATCTGATCAGTAAGAGCATATTGTTTAGAATCAATGGAAGAAAAGTCATATTGCATTGGTTAGACTACATATTCAGTCTTCTGTCCAGTTCTAGGTGTCAAGGGGACATGGACAAATTAGAGTGAGGAAATTTACTAGATGGCTAGGAAACTGAGCATTCTTATCCTAAATTTGAGAAAACACTGTTGATTGGGGTATGTTTGCTGTCATGATAGTTTTTTTTAAATAGCTGAAGGTCTATCATATGAATAAGGTTCATAGAATCAGAGATTTGCAAATGAAAGGGAACTTAGAAGTCCTCTAGTACAGAAGTTGGTAAACTCTGACCTGAGGATGAAATCTGAACAGTAGCCATTTTTATATAGAGCCTCTCAGCTAAGAATTGTTTATATATATGTATATGTGTGTGTGTATAAAATACGTTTTACAATGTAAAAAAAAAAATTCTTAGCTGGTTGTCCTACAAAAACACATATTCTATAGTTTGCTGATCCCTGATCTAGTCTTTTGCTCTCACTATGGAGATAGGAAAAATAAAGACCAGAAAAGAGAAATGAGTTTTCTCAGATCAAATAGGTAGCACATCATAGTCTGAATTTGAAACGAAGTCATCTACCTTAAGTCTAACACTCTATAGACTGTTCCAGGAATATTCTAACATATTCACTTTGACTCCAGAGGACGGACAGACAGAAAACAACTGGATAGAAGTTACAGTATAGGAAGAAAATAGATATACACAATAGATAGGATATATACATGATATAAAGGAACTTTATCCATCCAGGAATATAGCAAAGTTCCTTGAGCTCTCTGAAACTAAAAATGTTCAATCAGAGGGATCCCTAATTAGGATTCCTCAACTGAGGTATGTGGGAGTAAAGAGTTGGGGGAGTGGTGGTGTTGAATTATGTTGTTTAGTTGTTTTTCAGTTTTCAGACTCTTTGTGACTCCTTTTAGGGTTTTCTTGATGTTGATTATATAATAATAACAAACTGGACATTTTCTTTTTTTTCCCAGTTATACATTTCCTTTGCCTAATTACTCATTTGTTAAATGTGGTAGTGTTCTTATACCCACCCTACACTTATCTGTTGTTATTTGGGCGATCCTCAATTTCACCTCAGAGACTAATATTCCATGTCTCACAGACATGAAATATGAAAGAAAAATGTTTACATTTAAAAGATAGAAAATTAGGGTCATTAAAAAAAAAACACTGAAATGTCCTAAAGTCAGGCCTACTCTCCTCCTCCTGTTCATTTCTGGTCCTGTTAATTATCTATTTATAAGACATGTCTAAGATATGGATTTGGATAGATGAGCTCCACAGGCTGTCCATCCAACTGCATATCAAAATCTGAACAGCAGAAGTTCTAGAGGCATCTAGTGACAGAGAAGATAGAGAATTGGGCCTAAAGTCTGAAAGATCAGTATTCAAACCAGCCCCAGATGCAAACTATGTGTATGTCTCTGGGCACAAACTCAGTTTTCTCATCTGTAAAATGAGGATAATAATGTCACCTACCTCCTACAGTGTTTGTGAGACCTGAATGAGAAAATGAAATAGTATTTGTAATGCACTTATCACAGTGACTGGCACATAGCAAACACTGTCTAAACGTTGCTTGTTATTAGTATTACTATAATTCCTAATGGTATTGCTGTATGGATAATGTGACCAAATATTTTTTATGGAGCATTTAGGAGGCTCTATTATGTTCTGGAATTTTATACAATCAACATAATGGCATTGGCAGGAGAGCCTCATCATATAAAGGTAATCCTTCAACTTGGACACTGTGCTTGACTCCTCCATCATATTGTGACTAGGTAGGAAAGTTTTATTTCATGTATTCCCAAAAATATCTATTAGTAATGAAAAATAAATGTGACTAGAATTTTTTAGAAATAGATGAATAGGAATATTCTTTTAAGGTAATCTTTTAATTCAGATTTATGAAATATTTCTAGAAATGAGCATTATGTATTCAAGTGCAGCAAGAAATGTATATCACTTAAAAGTATTTTGATTCAGTTATATCATTATGTTGCCATATTCAGCATGAAGTAAAATGCCAAAATCTGAGATTGCTGGCCTCCTGCTAAAGGAAAAATTACTCATAAATGTATAATTGCTTTCCCAGCTGAAAAACAGATACAAACTGCCATTAACTAAATTTGCATTGTAGGTGGTTATTCCTCCTTCTGTTTGAAGCTATTTACAGATAGTTCATCTCTATTACTATTTGTAATTGCTATTATAATCAGACACTTATTCTGATTTGGTAGCAATATACAAATCAGAGCTGTGGTATGATAATTTGAGGAGCTTTCATGGTGGAAAAGTGGTGCTTACCAATATAGTGGCATGTTCATATGACTGATGCCAGTCTCAGATAAATTTGAAAGAGAACACGGAAATTGCTTCTGAAAGAGCAGAAATGGTTCATCTACCTTTTATTGTTAGGGAATGATCTCTATAAAAGTAAATTTTTGAGTTAACAAACTTACCCTGTTAAGGTCTAAAATCTCTCTTTTAAAGTTTCAATTATTTTTGTAATATTGACTTTCAGGCATCTTAAATGGAGAATATGAAACATTGTCAGGCAGTATCGTTGAGTTTCACTTTAGTTCACTGACCTCTCCATATGTGGAATGGCAGGGTATTTGCTCTTGTAGAATTTTACATTCACCATGTATGTAGCAATGTTCATTCTCCAAAGGAAAGCAACAACACTGCCGAAACAACAATTAAGTTCAGCTTTAATTATGATGTATTTTCTATCAGTTACAAATGAGTTACTAACTGGCATCATTGGAGGAAATTGTCACGCTGTCAATTCCCCATAAAATGAAATCATAGGCCTGGATCTGCCAAAAAAAAAAAAAGACAGTGTTTCACAATGTATAGTTAAACCATGGGGATATAAACTCCCTCCTCTCACCACCACACATATACACTGCATTAGGATTGTAGACACAATCAAAATTCAGTCATACATATATACTCTATCTGATATCTATATTTTTCTCCTTTCAAATTCTAATACATAATCTAGTAATAAATATTTCATTGTATTATCATTAAACCCTCATGATAATGATACAGGGAACATTTTAATTTTATGTTATATACTAAATAATGCAATAACTATAATAATATTTACATAGCATGTTAAAGTTTCCAAAGTTCTTTAACATGTACTCCCTCATTTAATCATTACAGTAATCCTCAGTTAGGTACTGGAAGCCTTATACTCCCCATTTTAAAGCACAAGAAACTCAAACTCAGAAAGGTCAAGTGACTTATCCATGGTCACATTATCTGTGATCATTTTAATCCAGTTACTTATAAAACTATATATTGAAAACTCTGGAGATTTTATTTGAAAGTGGCTTGTATTTCGAGCAGAAATTAGGTTTGAAACTTACAAAGAAAAGTGTGAGAAGAAAAAAAATATGGAAAATTGAATGAATATTTAAAATTCTTAGTTATAAATCTGGCTTGAAAAATTTATGGTTTTAATGTGGAAAATAACAGGATTACTAGAAATTCAAAAGAATATAATCACAAACAAATTTCTGTAGTTCTTATACTGAAGAGAATCTTAATGATTTAACTATTAAAATCTAAACATCATAATAGTAATTTCAAAAGATTCCAGTTAATATGGCTCTAGAATGCTTCATATTTTATGACTTAATGGCGAAATATGTTGTATTTATTAGGCCTTTAAAAAAATAGGACAATTAAATGAAAATCTAGAGGCCTGGTCTTCTTCACTTAATTCCTTTTTACAAATAAACATTTCTGCCATTTTCTCTAATTAAGAGGGAAAAAAAAACACAACCATTTCCAAAAAACAATATATAGAACCACCGTTTAGAAGCACAGTGTTACGTTTCATTATACTTAATTTCAAAATTAGATTTAGTCATAAAAAAAGCAATGTGTTAAAATCTGGCCCAGAGGAGCTCTGAAATTTAAGATTTTTAAGTGTTATCAGAGATTCCTGACAGAGGAGGTTTAAAATTCTTGACTAGCCATTGGATTTAGTTCACATGACTTGCAAGCTTCCGTGATTTTGACATATTTTTAATGTTCAGTAAGTAGAATGTTCTGTTAAGTAGACTCAGACTTAGTACAGTTCCTACACAGCATTAGTCCCACCAAATTCAAGTCCAAATGAAGCATGACTGCTAAATGAGTGCCTGTTTCAGCAGAACCTGGCCTGGTTCTTAAACTTACACTTTCTCTATGAGACACTGATGCTGGATTGACTGCAAAACCTTGTTTCAACTCATAGACTGCTGGACTTTTGGACTCCTATATGGCTTGTTCATCTAACCTTTTGAAACTCACAAGGCAACAGCCTATATATGCCTTTACTTAAAACAAAAAGCATAAATGCAAGAACGAAAAATCATATTCAAAGAGCCACATATTGGCCTATAGACTGAAAGCAGTGTCTGTTACCCAATGCTTTCATCCAGGAATAAATGAGCCAAATAAAAGAAATCAAACTAAGATGAGAGTGGACTTGAATTAAATGCCCTTTTGAATGCCTTCGTAGACAACCAAAGAGAAATGTACTTATCACATTGTTAAATAACAAGCATGTCTACATGTACTCCAAAGTATCTGCAAGTCACAGACATTATGCATCATAACTCTTCTTTCACGTGGAGAATGACATCAGAGTCCCTGGGTGAAAACTGATAAGCACCAGGTACATTGACCTGTTATTCCCCTGCTATGCTAGAAGAAATATGTCACTATTTGTTAGCTTCTGTATAGTGTTAGACTTGTGGACAAAGAATATCTGGCCTCCTAAGAGCCTAAGGAATACATCTGTACTGTTTCTACAACCATTTATGCTTAGTGAAAGGGAGGGGAAGAGGGATTATATAAGAATTGAGTACTAAACTAAGTAGGAAAGAGATGTACTTACGAGACATTCAGTGGGAATCCATCTTAAACAAATCTTCTTAGGGACCAAACAGCCCTCTTTGTCATATGCCTCTTAGGAGTATCAAATAAGTCTATTTTCAGTTTGCTTGTGAAGCAAGATTTCCTCTTACTTTTTAAACTAACAAGACCTCTGTGGCATCCAAAGGCCTTGAGGTTGTTGTTGTTCTTTTTTAAACTGCTTCAATTTATAATACTCTTTCCATTTTTGTCCATCATACTTAATGTTTGTGTGATATTTTATATACACTTGGGCAAAGTTGAGACTAGTTTACAGTAATACTCATGTCCTCAATGTATTTTTTTTTACCTAATTTAATGTTACTTTGAGGGAAGAGGGAGAATAAAGGACAACTTTAAAAAACTTTGAAGAAGTGTAACACCTGTCCCAATGCCCATTAATTTGGAACTCTCTCTTATTGGTGGAGATCAATTCAATTCAATAAAAACTTATTAAGCACCTACTGTGTGTCAGGTCCTGTGTTATGCACTGGGGATACAAATGAGAAAATGAAAAGACAGTCCTTCCCCTCAAAAAGTTTACAATCTAATGTGAGAGTCAGATGACTGAAATGACTGAAAAACAACAACATTAGAGAAATGGAAAACAGAGACAAAAACTTAAGAACTCTGATGAGTCAATAATAAAAATCACAATTCCAAAAGTATGAAGTTGAAATCTGTTACCTCTGATAGAAAAATAATGAACTTAAAAAGCTTAAAAAGACATACAGTTCCAGTTATGACCAATTTGTTTTGCAACTATATATTGAGGAATTTTTTTTTTAATTTTGCTTTAGTGGGGAGAGGATTGGCAAGAGAAACAGTTTGAATTAAAGAATGAAACTTTAGTATTACAAAAAAAATTCCTATGATAAAAACAAAATAATCACCCTGCAGCTAACTTATTGATTGACTTCTCTGAAACTAGCTAAGCTTGTGTTTTGATGAAAGACCTCGTTAGTCTGTCCTATATTTAAAGACCTGTACTTAAAGACTCATCAGCATGGTAGGTGGTGAAAGACCTTGTATTGTTTTGACTTAGACTTAGAAAATTGAATCTCATATTGAGACTCATATTACCATGAGACATTACCATGAGAAGATGATATTAATGGAAGAACTGGAAGATACCAAATATAATTTAAGCTTTTCTTCATACTTCAGGATTATATTTATAAGCATGAAGGATGCTTGACCATTAAAATATGTAAGACTTTTACACAAAATGGACCTATACTGCTAAGCTTTTAGAATTCTTGTGTCTCCTCTGTACAGTTTTCCTACTTCATTCTTCTTGACAGGTTGTTCTTCAACTCTTACTTTTCAATTCCATCTGGGTACCTGCCGTAGGCTAGGAACCCAGGTAAAAGTAATCATTCAAATGATGTTTAAAATGACTGGAAGTTTTTGTTTTGTTTTGTTTTCCCTCATTACTACACCACTTCCATTATATACCAGGATTTATATATTGTCAGTGTTAAAACAGCATGGACTGTCAGTGAAGCAGAAAATAAATAACTGAAATTAAATTAGTTAACCAAATACCTTATATTTCTTATAATTAAAATTTGACTATTGTTTAATACATATATTGAGGGTCTTATGTGATTTTAAGATATAAAGATAAATTACTTTCACAGGATAGTTCTTGGGGCTAAGGATTAGAACAACATGGGTAGGGTACTTACTGAGGAGAGGCACAGGGAAAATTGAATGCCCTCTACTTAATTTCCTTTTTCTCTCACCCAGGTGGTGCTTATAAGAGACAGGCTTAACCTGAGAAAAACAAAAAGAAATTAATGACATCAATGAAACGGCAAGGCATGGCATTAAGGGCCAGCTTAAGCCTTTAGAAATGTTCAGTGGTTGTGTAAGCTGGCTGTTCTGGGAAATATCGTAGGTCAAAACTGAAGACTGCAGGGCCTATAAATATCTATAAATAGTCTAAGATTACTTATTCCTCTTTTGCCTGTGTGCTCATTTCTCTCCCTCAAAAGGGGAAATAACCTACCCTTGGATTTAAAGCCTTCCCGCCTGGTCGGAAGCTGTGGTAATACTTGCAATGTAACCTCATGAAGCAAGTATCCCCATTAACCACTCAAACAGATTATTAACCTCTAAAAATAAACATGAGTTGGGAAGTTTATTTCCCCCACTGAAAGAATCCAAATTCTTATTGATTTTTTTTCCTCTTTGTGAGCTAAAGTGCTTAGACTGCTAAGTAAAATGTGGCTCAAGCAATGTGACAGAATATAACAGACTTATTGGCAATGCCTGAAGTTAGGGGTGGAAGCTGGGGGAAAGGCCACAAGTTACTTTCTGATGATCATGGGCATAACTTACAGCAAGCTCTTTGAGAGAGGGGACTGGGTCATTCTTTCACCTTTTTTTTTCTTTTAGATCACCAAGTACAACATAATTTATTGCACAAAGGGAGCACCAAATAATTGTTACTTGACTTTAAATGCCAGTAACTATCAGCAGGATCTAACTCAAATAATGTATAGGGAAATTGAGGCCCAGAGATATAAAATGACTTAGGGCATAGTATAGTAAGTCAGACTAAGAGTGTTAGGTTTGAAGTAGGAAGATTTGGATTCAAGTTCTGCTTCTGTTGTTAAAAATCCTTCCCAATAAGATCAGGGGTGAAGTAAGAATGTCCATTATCACTACTATTATTCAATATTATACTAGAAATGTTAACTATAGCAATATTTATTTATTTATTTATTTTTAAGCAATTGGGGTTAAGTGACTTGCCCAGGGTCACACAGCTAGTGTCAAGTGTTTGGTCTGAGGCCGGATTTGAACTCAGGTCCTCCTGACCTGAGTGCTCCATCCACTGTACCACCTAGTTGCCCCTGACTATAATAATAAGCAAATAAAAAGAAATTGAAGCAATTAGAATAGGCAATGAGGAAACAAAACTATTACTCTTTGCAGGTGTTGTGACTTAGAGAGTCCTAGAGAATCAACTAAAATACTTTAAATAATTAGCAACTTTAGCAAAGTTGTAGGATATAAAATAAATCCACATAAATGATCAGCATTTCTATATACTACCAACAAAGCCCAGCAGCAAGAGATAGAAAGAGAAATGCCCTTTAAAATAACTGAAACCAATATAAAACACTTAAGAGTCTACCTGCCAAGACAAACACAGGAACTATATAAACACAATTACAAAACACTTTTCACATAAACAAAATCAGATCTAAACAATTGGAAAAATATCAATCACTGAAGGATAGGCTCAGCCAATATAATAAAAAGGACAATTCTACCTAAACTAATTTTCTTTTTTAGCGCCATATCTATCAAAGTAACAAAAATTATATGACAGTGCTAGAAAAAATAACAACATTCTCCAATTGATAAGTGGTCAAAGTATATGAACAGGTAGCTTTCAGATGAAGAAATTAAAGCTATCTATAGTCTTATGAAGGAATGCTCTAAATCACTTTAGATTAGAGAAATGCAAATTGAAACAACTCTGAAGTACCACCTTATACCTAGTAGATTGTCTAATATGACAGAAACGGAAAAATGATAAATGTTGCAGAGGTTATGAGAAAATTGCAACATTAATACACTGTTGGTGGAGTTGTGAATTGATCCAATAATTCTGGAGAACAATTTGAAACTATGCTCAAAGGGTAACCAAATAGTTCATAGCATTTGATCCAGCAATACTCTTCTAGGTCTATACCCCAAATCATAAAAAAAAAAAGTGCGGGGGAAGACATGCATATGAAAAGAAATATTCATAAGGCCTTTTCTGTGGTGATAAAAAATGGGAAATTAAAGGGAATTCCATCACTTGGGGAATGGCTGAGTGAGCTGTTGTATATGGCTATAATGGAATATTATTATGCAATAAGACATGATAGGCTGGTGGATTTCAGGGGAAAATATTAAAAAGACTTATATGAACTTATGCAAAGTAAAATGAGAAGAACCCAGTAACATTGCACACGGTAACAGCAACACTGTATGATGATCAACTATGAATGACTTAGCTCTTCTCAGGAATATAATCCAAAAAAAAAAATTACAAAAGATTCATGCTGGAAAATGCTATCCACATCCAGAGAAACAACTGGTAAATTCTGAATGTAGATCAAAGCACACTATTTTCACTTTCATTATCCATTTCATATTTTCCCCTTTTAGTCTCTTTTTTCATTCACAACTATGACTAATATGGAAATATGTTTTAGATCACTACACATATATAACCTATATCAAATCACTTATCATTTTAGGAAAAGGGGAGAGGAGGGAGAGTGAGAGAAAAAATTGGAACTCAAAATTTTGTAAACATGAATGCTAAAATTATCTTTACATATGATTGGAAAAAACAGTTGTGGTTGTTTTTTTTAATCAAAAAAGGGTCAAGAAGCTTTGATCTCAAGAGAGAATTACAGAGATTGATGAAACTAAACACACAAAAAAATGTTATTGCATCTGAAAACCAAAGCTCAATCCTTGTTTTGAATGGAATATATAACTGGTCATTAGGGAAACATAGGTCTTATCAGCTAGAATGAGAATCACCTCAGGGACTGGCCTTGAGGCAGATTCTACCTAGTGTCTTCATTAATGATCTTGATGAAAGAAGTAATGGTGTATTTATCAATGTTATACACTAGAGGGCACATTGGACTTGGACTCAGATGACCTGCATATATGTGTGTGTGTGTGTGTGTGTGTGTGTGTGTGTGTGTGTATGTATGTGTATATATATGTGTGTGTATATGTATATATGTATGTATGTGTGTGTATATGTGTGTATATATATATATATTATATGTGTATGTATGTATATATATATTATATGTGTATGTATGTATATATATATATTATATGTGTATGTATGTATGTATATATATATATATTGCCTTTCCTAATTAGCCAACGCTTTAGATTTTCTGACCCTTAGTTCTGCTTCTGGAAAATGAAAACAGTGAAAGTTGCACATGAGAAGTAGTGTTGTACAATGTATAGACAGCTGGCTTTGCAGTCAAGAAGATCTGGTTTCAAGTTCTGCCTTTGATATATGCTGCTTGTTTCATCGTGGATAAGTCACTTTCTTCTGTATATCATTATCTCTCAAAGAAACTCTATTGCTATATGTTGCCAATCTGCGCTAATGGAAGAAGTTTCCATACTGAGAGTTTCACATATCTATGAATTAACAATATCATCTTCCTCCAAAATACATATACATGTATACACACACACACACACACACACACAAAGAAATATCTTCTATTACCCGTTTGTAACACTGTAGCATGTAGTTCATAAACTTTAAAGAGCTACCTAAATGTGGATGGTTTGTTACTGTTATTTTTAGATAAAACTCATGTCTAGAATTCTCTAGAAAATGGAATTAGAATTCATTGTGACTTGGATTGATATGAAAAATATTTATTAAAAAAAGACAAGAGTAAAATAACTCATTTATAGATGTAAATGAAACAACATATCTATTTTTAAAAAGTAAATTTTTCTTGAATGTTAATTTGGCAAAAGAAAAGAACTAGAGGTCATGGCACACAAAAAATATTTTGATGATAATGTGTGATTATATACATATGTGTATGCATTTTAATAATTTAATAAGCTTTATATTTATCAAAGTACTCAGGGATGATGTGCTCTGGTTAACTGAATTAATTTTACTTTTCTTTGTTTCACCTTCTGTTCAAAATCTTCTAAAATGTATTTGTTTAGTTTCTTTCTTTACTAGGTATATTAGAATGACCCTGATACCACAGGATTTGACAGAGCATCAGGTCATGATGCTGATGAAATCTCACTCTCTAAGACTCTACAAGAAAAAAAAAGTCTTCAAGAATGCCAATTTAGTGTGTACTGACCTCAGGCCAGAGTATAAATATTATTTGTGTTTTTCTTCTTTTAAGTTAAACCAAAAATGAGGATTTATTTTCTTCTATTTTACTTCTCTTTATTTTAAGTAAATTTTTAAATGCCACCAAAGTTAACAATCTCCTTGTGAGGTCATAGTCAAAATCTTGCTGTAGTATTGCATATTAATAAAAGTACAATGCCTAGGGTAGGAAGGTAACAGATATTTATTAGTTATGTCCAAATTGGATCTCTAGATTTTAAAAGAATCTGGAGAAATAAGTTCTTTAAAAGAAAAAAAAGAAAAAAGAAAATAAAAAAGACCAAGGAATTGGAACATAAAGACCCATGAAATGAAATAAAAGAAGATGTAGTCAAACTTGGAGAAAAGGTGATTAATGCAGAGTTTAGTATGTGACTTTAGGGTTACAGATTTTTACACAGAAGCAGGCCACTTATTCCTCTTTTTATGAAGAATTGAGCAAATAGAAAACTAGAAATGGTTTTAGATGCAATTGACAGTGTGATGGTTGGATAGCAGAAACAGCTCATAGTTGAAAAAATAGCTACCAAAAAGGGTTGAAGAATAATATTCAGAGAGCCTTTAAAATATTATACATAAGCATCGCCTTTGAGGGGATAATTAATCACTTATTTAGATTTAGAAGTCAAATCAAAAACAAAATACACAGTGACATCAATACAAATGAAGATAATGTAAAAAGACAACAAAACTTAGGTTAAATACCATGACCAATAATTGATTCCAGATTATTAAAGTTAAAGCACATGTCCTTCCTGTTTACAAAAGGTAAAATTCAAAAGTGAAAAGTGGCATGCTGCCTTTTAGGTCATTTTGCTTAAGTGTGTTGTTGCTTGTTTGCATTTTAATAAAACTACATTGTTTGAAAAGAGAATGACTGAGGAAAGGTGACAGAGATAGATTAGATAGATGAAAAGGAAGAAAGGAAGAAAGAAAGAGAGAGAGAAAGATATTTAAGTATAATTTTTTTAAAACTGGTTTTACCTTGAATTTCTAAATGGTTCTGTGCTACTATAAATTCATGACTTATTGCTAATAACAGGAAAACAAAATCTAGATACCATGTCCTTCAGAAATTTTGAAGATTGGGGAATTGGGGAATAGCTGAGCAAGTTGTGCTATATGATTGTGATGGAATACTGCTGCGCTATAAGAAATTATTAGTTCAGGGGCAGCTAAGTGGCACAGTGGATAGAGCACCAGCCCTGAAGTCAGGAGGACCTGAGTTCAAATCTGGCCTCAGACCAAACACTTAACACTTACTAGCTGTGTGACTCCAGACAAGTCACTTAATCCCAATTGCCTATGAAAGAAAGAAAGAAAGAAAGAAAGAAAGAAAGAAAGAAAGAAAGAAAGAAAGAAAGAAAGAAAGAAAAAGAAAGAAATTATGAATTCAGTGATCTTAGGAAAACATGGATAGATTTGCAAGAAATAATGAAGAACAAAATAAGCACAAATAAGAGAATGCTGTGTACACTGATAGCAATATTGTTCAAAGAACAACTTTGAGCAAATAAGTCATTTTGACTATTATAAATACCCAAATTAACTACAAAATGAAAAGGAAGAAAAATCTTGTCTGCATCTAGAGGAAGAACTGTTAAATAGAAATATGTATAAATATATAAATATATATATTTATATATTTATACATATTTACACACACACACACACACACACACACACACACACACACACACATATTCGTGCCTAATGATAGTAAATTCCAGGGCAGGGAGACAGGGAAAAAAGAAAAAAAAAGAATTAACATGATTTTATGATATCTTTTAAAATAGCAAGTTGAACACAGATTTGCAGTTTCACATGCAATCATCCTTTTTATTATACTTTGTTCTAGAAATATTTGTTTTATTCCATAAATTAAAAATAAAATAATTTTTAAAAAGAAATATTGGCTATTAAATGATCTATTCTGGTGCAAAGAGAAGTGAACAAAACCAGGAAAACATTTTATATAGTAAGAGCAATATTGGAATAATGAACAACTATGAAAGACTCAGATATTCTAATCAATACAATTATCCCAGATTATTCCAAAGTACTAGTGAGAGAAGTTAAGAACTGTGAATGCAGATTGGAAAACATTTTCCCACCACTTTATTTTTCTTTCTTTTTTTTTTAATGTAACATGGCTAATACAGAAATGGGTTTTCATGATTTCACATATATAATTGATATCATTGATTGCCTTCTCAATAGCTAGAGGAGAGGCTGAAGTGAGGGAGAGAATTTGAAATTGAAAATGTTTAAATGAATCTTAAAAATGAATAAATAAAAGCAGCAACAAAAAAAAATAAATGATCTATCCTATCTCCCAGAGGAAATATTGGATGACTTAAAGTTACTATTATTATTATTATTTTCATTCAAGCATCAACATTATGTAGTGCTACTCTATTTTACACTTGAAAATTTAGAAGAAATTTTGGATAATTTGTAAAACTATACGTGCTTTGAATTCACCTATCTCATCATACTGAAGAATGCTTATGGGGATTACCATATAACACTGTAAGCTTTTATAAAGAAGACTGATCTTGGTAGACAAGCTAAGTGAGAAGTAAATACTGAATCACTAAAACAACACTTAAAACACAAAAATCCTCAGTGTCATCAAGATGGTTCACAGAATGATCACTAGCTTTGGAGTTAGGAGATATAGGATATAATACATAAACTTCCATTTTGTCACCTTGGGTAAGTCATTTAATCTTTCTAGTCTTCACTATTCTCTGGGGAATAAACTAGAAGATTTATTAAATTCTATTTATTATAATTATTTTCATTGAGAAAAATATTTCTATAGTTGTCTCTTTTACATGAGTTTACTATAACATGGAATTCCTATTGCCCACAAATTATTTATTATAATGAAAAAATGTCATGAGTGACCAGAAACATACTAAGATAGTAACTTCTTGCAGGCTGGAAAGAATCTAATATATCCTCTACACTTTTACAAAAGATAACTAAAGATAAATACAATACGTTATCACAGGAAAAATCTCAATCTTTAAGATTGGGACCAACAATCTAAATATTGACAGTTGCAATACCTACAAATAATAGCAATATTTACATAAAATGAAATCTCTGTAAAGTGCACTATTGTTTATACTTTAACTAATATAACATAGCCTATTAGTAGAATTGTCATTTCTTGTGTCTTGATTTTTGGTTATACTCTGTAAAGAGAATAAAATTAATGGATGCCAAAGAAACTCTGTGATCCATAAAGTGTTTCCAATCATGTGTTGTAAATTACAGTTCAAATGATGCTTCATTCTGTAAAAGAATCATCTTTTCTAGGGGTCATTTTTTAATTGAATACTCAAAGTCATTATGTCATTTTTTTAAACTATCATTACTGAAAGCTGAGGTTTAGGGTAAAATTATTTAAATTTAAAATTAATTCTCTAATTGTATGGATTCCTTTGTTATATATAATTGTGCCAAAGGTGTGATCTTTTCCAAGTTTATTTAATTATCTGTCTTTTCTTCATTATCATAATTTATTTTGAAAGCATTTTTTACCAAATAAATATACTTTTAAAAGTCACTTTCGGCAGTAAAATGATCAAGGAATGCATGATATTCCACCCTTCCCCCTACACTTACTTTTATATTGATTTTTGTCACACATATATCTTGTCAATATTATAAATGAAATTCACATCATTATTTTCCTAACCAATTACTGAAACTTACATTCAACTTCTGTCCATTTATGCAATTACTATTAGAGTTGGAAAATATATACTACTTCCTAAAAAAAGTAGATTGCGCATGGAGGATGGAGAGGAATTACCATATTTCACCACACAATCATTGCCACTGCATAATCGTAGCCACTGCGTAATTGTTGCAACCTGTTTTTTTTTAGCCCAAAAATTGGTTTATAACCTTTCATTATGTAATCATTGCATGGTATCATTCTTTTCATCATGCCACTTAAAAAATAAACAGAGCAGCAATGTATTCACCAGTGGTACATGGATACACTTTTATCTGTTGCTCATTGCGAGTCTGGAGCCTAGAATTCTCAGCATATGCATTGTCAGTATACAATTTTAATATATATATCCATATTCTGTGCATCCTAAACTTACACCAAAGACAGTTGAGTAATAAATGATTTTAAGTAACACCTGCACCTTTTTTAAAGCTTCACATAATGGTCACACCCCACTTATTTTTGCAAAAAAAGAAATTGACATAAAATCTGTGACAATTATGCAGTGAAATACAGTATAGCTTTCTCCTACAAGGATACTAAAGTTTTCATCTGGCCTTTCACAGAAAAGATGAGAATTGAGGTGATTTTCAGGGTAATAACTTTGACTTCATCTTAAATGTTCAAATACATTGATATTTTCATCTTATGCATATATGCAGACATGCATGCATGTATGTATGTAGATATGTAGGTATGGTCTTTCCCTGATTAAATACTCAGCTTCCTATAATAAAAAATAACAAAACATAGAATGACCTTCCTGAGTAATGTAATCATCTAATTCTATTCCCATGCTCATGAATCTTTTAACTGCTTTAATGGTGTTAAGTACTTTCTCCTGGAAATTTTATGCTCCTTTGGTTTTCATAACAACGTATCCTCCACTTTTCATCTTATCTCTCAGACAATGTGAAAGATGAATTCAACTTAATTTACTTGACTCACATTTTTTTCCTCTCCACAGTAAAATATAATAGTAGTTGAAGTAATAATAATAATAATGATAGACTAGCATTTAAAAATAATTTTAAGCTTTGCAATGTAATTTAAATTATTAACTAATTTTACTGTCATAACAACCCTATAAGTTAAATGCTATTATGTAAATTGTAAGTGGTATAAACACCAATTTCCTCACAAACCTGGTGTTTATCAATATATTTTCTAAATTGTTACAAACAAATGAAAGGAAAGGCTCTATGTGTGACCTAATCAAAGTAGAATAAAGTAGAATTATTACCTCTTTCATTCTGGATAGTACATATTAATTAATACAGTCTAAGATTGGACTAAAATATTTTGGTCACTGCATCATACCATTGTCTCATCTCAAGTTTCCAATCCACTAAAATCCTCAGGCATTTTTCTAATGAATTACCATCTATTCACATCTCCTTCATTCCATTCTCATGTCAATCGATTTTTTTAACTAATTGAAATATTTATCTTTTCATCCCTGTTGTTGTTTGTGTGTGTGTGTGTGTGTATGCGTGTATGTGTGTGTGTGTTAACATATTCAGCATATTATTTTTCTTGCACAGTTTCATGCCATCAAAATTTTGATAAGCATGCCATCTGTCTTCCTCTTAGATATAGATTTAAATGTTGGGGGGAAAAAACAAAGATTTGGATAGAATTATATTTTGTGTGACTAGAGATATTCTTCAAGGTTGATTTTGATCAATGGAGTGGAGAAAGAGTGACAGATTTATAGTCCTGGGTTGACCTGGGTTAACATTTTAATTCTCATGCGTAGCACCTGTGTGACCATTCACTTATCCTCTCTAAGTTGCAACTTTCTCCTTTGTAAAGTAAGTTTAAACTGGATTCCCTTTTCCATATTTCATTCTGAAACCATTTGGCCACTTGACGAAGATGCTTCAGAAAATATTTCTGGTTGGCTAGCAGTAGGAATAGATGATCTCTGATACCCCTTTATATATACGAGTTTCTGTGGTTCTGTGCTACCATTTGAAAAAACATAGTGGCTACTAAGATAAAAATGATAAAACCTTCTCTGTAAGAAGATTGCAGTAAATTTGGCAGCTGAAGCATGTAAAATCCTGATTAACTAGAATATGATATGTTCATAGGAAATATTCTTATGTCTCTAGATGTTAAGATTCAGTGCTTGAACAACAACAACAACAAAATAAACAAGATTGTGAGCTTTTCAAGGACAGGGACTACCTTTTGCTTTTCTTTGTAACCCTTATACTTAGTACAGTGCCTAACACATAATAGGTATCTGATAAACGCTTGTTAATTTATTGATAAATCATTGTAATTTGATTTAGGAGTATTCTCAGTTCTTTCCTTATCTTCCTTGGATAAATTCCTCCTGGGGGTCTGTCCCCTCTCTATATTTGCATCTTCTCAGAGCTGCAAGCTACTGATGAGTCAGCTTACAAAACACTCTTTTGATTATCTCTACAATATTTTGATGAAGTTATTTCCCATCGATTATTCTGTCCTCAGAAAATATTTCCTTCTTTCCAAAATGAGGAAATTAAAGATAACTATATGCAACATCAGGTTGTCCAATAACTTGTCACTATAATCTGTTTAACCTTTGAAATGTCTTTGAAATTTCTTCTGTATCTTTATCTGTCATTTTTTAAAAATCCCTCTGCTTTCTCCCTCTTTTCTCACTACACACACACACACACACACACACACACACACACACACACACACATACATACACATACATATACATATATACACAATTTTTGTTTTTAGCAAAAAATAACTTTCTTAAAATCCTACAAGCTCTACAACTTAGGTCAGGTAAGCAATTCATCAGAAACTATTTTCAACTCTTTTCCAAGAAGATATGAGAAAAAATAACTACTTAGAATATATGCATACACACAAACATATATACAGATACACACATTTTCTATAATATATGTACATATATCTGAATTCATCTTGTCACAGTGCTACACAATTTATATTATCTATATGTTGTCTTATTTTGTCCTCTATTAGTGTTATTCATACACACACACACACACATGCACACACACACACACATATATTCTATATGTAGGTGTGTATGGGGGGTTCAGGGAGGACTAGTACCTCTGATATGAGGGGCCACTGAATGCTTTTCAGGGCTGTTCATCCACCTTTGGATGGAGATCAAATTAGTCAATACTTAAAGAAATTAACTCAGACTATTCACTGGAAGGTCAAATACTGAAACTGAAGTTTAAATACTTTGGTCAAATAATAAGGAGACAAGACAGGACTCATTGAAAAAGGCTCTGATGTTAGGAAAGAATAAAGGGAAAAAGGAAAAGGAAATGGAAGATGATGAGAAGGATAGATAGTGTCATAGAAGCAATAAACATGATCTTGGACAGACTTTGGGAGATAGTGAAAGATAGAAAAGCTTGATGTGCTGTGGTCCATGGGGTCACAAAGAGTTGGACATGACTAAATGGCTAAACAGTAACAAGAACCATTAGCACAACTATCATTCTTTCTGCTCCATATAAGAAATAATTGAAACTCAGAAAGATTTAATTGCTTGTCCACAATCATCCATCTAAGAATTAATGTCACTCCAAACTAATGCTAAACAAAGACTCCTTGTTTCCTGGGTTAAAAATCCAGTTCTTGAATCAGAGGCCCTACCCAATAGCAAATCCATGGATTTCTTGGATCAGCAAATCCATCAACAATATAACCAACACCAGGAAACAGTGTATGTGGCACAGCGGATAGACTGCTCAGCCTGGAGCCAGGAAGACTCATCTTTCTGATTTCAAATCTGGCCTCAGAAACTTATTAGCTCTGTGACCCTGAGGAAGATATTTAATCCCATTTGCCTCAGTTCTTCAACTGTAAAATGAGCTGGAGAAGGAAATAGCAAACCACTCCAGTGTCTTTGCTAAGAAAATTCCAAATGGTGTCACAAAGAGTAGGACACAACTGAAATGACTGAACAATAAACTGAATCGTGGCTGGATCCTTAAATTAATATATCTTTTCCTGGATCTGAACTTAAATTCCAATGTTATTCATCAGTAGACCTCTTTTTATTATTTTATATTAATATCATCACTATTACTACTACTACTACTACTACTATTATTACTTCTAGATGAATTATAAATGACTCACTTTGTTCCAATTTCAATTCTGAAATACCTAGCCTGGCTTATCACAACTGGTCACAAGAAAGGCAATAACAGATATAATTAAAACCATAAATACTTTAAATACTTAGCTTTAGCTATGACTTAACTCTGGAGAAGGGACTTTACTTGTCTGAACTATTTCTTCTTCTAAGAAATGAAGTAGTTGGACTAGATGACTTCTAATTCTTGTCCAGCTCTAAATATATTCTCCTATGACAATCTTATGACTAATTCATGGGAAACAACATTAAACAATTCAAGGCAGAATATAAATGAGCAGGAAAATGTCTGGTAGAGAACAGCATTCTCTTGTTTGTTTATAGCACTCATCTATTTGAATTACTACTGTATAAATCTATGTCAATCTCACTACCCATTCCCCTGAACAGTGGTTCAGAGGGCTGCATAACATAGCTTTAGGGGCTGTAAGCAGTCTGATAGCAAAGATTTGACACCTCTGTTACAGATGATAAGTGAGTGATTCAGAGAGTTCAAAGAGGGGTGATCAGTGAGAGTTGTAGTAGTCATGAAAAAGTTCATGAAAGAGGGAGGTACTGAATAGTGGAATATGGGAAGAATCTGGGATTTTAGAAATGTCTGGTATGGGGGCTTTCTATACTAGCACAGTGGTAACCCATCTGTAACTTAGTGCAAATTCTGAAGCACAAAAATGTTAGATGATATCCTCAGGGTCACAAAGTTAATAAGTGTCACAGGTAAGAGATAGACTAGGTCTTCCTGACCCCAAACAATTCACTCTATCTACTATAACATACTATATCAGAAGGATGTGTTAAATTTCCTTAATCATCTCATCTTGAGTATTAACCATCCAAATCACTGTGCCTTGATTATAATGATTTGGATGAGTAGAAACCATGTCCTCATCCTATTCCATCCACACTGTGATTGACTGAAAAAACCTCTGGATAATAATGCAATTCAAGCATGGCCCAGCATAGAGTAGCAAGGAAGACTTCTTAAAATGTTATACAGGTAAGGATTTTCAATGAAATCTGAAAAATTCACACAGGTTTTCAATCTTTCACATGCCAAATCTTTTTTTTTTTTAATGAAGCCATTAAAATGAAAAAAGAAAAGCTTGAAAATGTGAGGTTCACTCTCCTCTACCACTGAAATAATTAGAAACCACCAGATGGAGATTAGTAAGGAGCAGAAAGAATATGTATCATCCTGAGACTCCTATACTGTGGAAAGCAATAGAGCTATATTGTCCTTGTACCCTCAATGCCCAGTACAATCCTGCTGTCTCTTCAAGGTCTGTGTCAGTTGTCTTTTGCCAGACTCATCCTGCCTCCTTTTAATTCATGGTTCATCCAATCTCTTTCCTTTCTCTGATTCTTTTCTTTGTACATACACAGGTGCACATAAGCATAGTTTTTTAAGGTGATGGGTTTTAGATGAAAAAAATTTTAGATAGGTGTAGTGATTTAAAAAAGTAATAGAAAGATTCATGGCTGGTATAAGTATATTATCACACATAATCAATGCTAAAATACGAGGAGTGTGTACTGCAGAAGACCTCACCCTTACCAAGGACAGGAATGACTGAAAAAATAAGGTGGGCCAAGTTTTTAGTGAGATCAAGGGATAACAATAGATGGATAGCCTGCTTTCTGAACTGATATCAATGAAATGTTAATAGAAACAGGTAAAGGCCTCTTGTGTCATAGATCCTCTGAGGAGGAAGATGGAAAATTATCAACAAAAATCACACAGTATGAATGGTCATGGATGGGTTGTGAACTGTGCATTTGGAGAGAGTAAACGTGGGAAGGAGAGCATTGAGTCACTGCAGTAGTGAAGTGTGCCCATTAAGAAATAACTTTAAAGACCTACACAAAAGTTTTAGCATTTCTGATATAAATTCACACAATTATGTGTTTGTGTGTGTGTGTACAATGTACATTTGTAGATATATATATATAGATATATATACATACACACACATGTGTATGCATGTGTACACACAATATATATGTATGTATATATACATATATACACACATATGTGTGTGTGTGTGTGTGTGTGTGTGTGTGTGTGTGTGTGTGTGTGCGGTTTCTAATACTTATACTTGGTTTAAATTTAGAAATTTCTCTTTTTGGGTCAGACTTAGAATTGAATCAGTATATGAAAATCTAGCATTAAAATTCTCTCCAACAATGCAGATATGTACTTTATGTGTAAGACGTAGTATTAGAGTTGTCCCAAGACAGTAGGAGGTTGAGTTACATGCCCTTAATCACACAGCTAAGTATGTCTTGGAAGTAGCACTTGAGCCCAGCACTGTTCTGACTCTAAGACTGGCTTTCTATCCACTGTGCCATGCTGCCTCTCAGTATAGAATTTACTGTTACTACTACTGAAGAGAAATACCTTCGAACAAGTCCAGGGTAAGGAGTCCCCAAGACACAGTGAAATAGACTGATTTTGGTACTGTGCTTTCATATACTTCTCAATATCATATGTAAACTTACAACAAGAAAGCTGATCTTTGTGAAAAGGGAATTTCAATTTGACCAAACCTTTTATTAAGCAATGATATTGTCAGTTTCTTCTAGGATCCTTCAAAAGTGTAAATTTATGTTCCTAAGGTTAACCTGCTATTTCCCATTCATAATTTTAGGCAAATGCTTCCTGATAATCTTAAATACCTTTTCTTTTCTTTTCTTTTCTTTTTTTTTATAACAATGTCACTATTAGTAAAGAGAAAAATAAAATTAATCTGAGTAGCTACTATATGATAAAAGTCATCACTTTTGGTTTCACAAAGATGAGATTTTCACTTGCTTTTTTCAATAAGTTAGTTATAAAGAATTAATTACTTCAGCATAGTCTCTGCTATGCTGGATATTAATTTTAGCTCCTTCTATACCAGCTTTAGCCTAGCTCATAATATGTATGGCTTTCTATAAAGTTCTGGTCTGAGCAATAACTGCTCACATGTGAATGAGATCATTTTCTTTACAGCTAAATCATAAACTGTTTGATCAAGTATTATTTCGACTCTGACACATAATCAAAAATTTACCATAACATATCACTAAATACTATTGAAGTGTTCTCCTTTTTGTGAGTATTAATTTCTTCTTAGCCTATATATGGAATTTGAGATTTTAAAAGTCATTCATAAGACTTGAAAGACTAGTTAATCCATATACCTTGTTGAGGAATACAGATGAAGTAATGTGTGTGAGGGTACATACATAGAAAAATACTGAGGCATAACAGGTCAAGATAAGATCGCAGAAAAAAAAAAACAATAGTACTGTTTTACTGGAGCACAAAGTGCTCAGAAGCCATCTCCCTTGTGGAAATTCTTTCACTCATAATTGCAAGAGGCAATCCTCCTCTTAGGGGGAAAAAAACTGGTTCACATCCCTAATAACTAGTGTGCAAGAAATGAGTATTAATAGATCATCACAACTATGTGAAATTGTAACAGAATAGTTTGAGGAAATTGAAGTTATAAGCAGGAGTCTATATCTTCCCTTTTGGTTATAGTAATTGAAACATTTTACTATAATAATAGAAGTGTATATTTTTCTCTAAGTGAAAAATAAATAAATAAATAGATAGATAAATAAAG